>NC_056727.1:1186708954-1186893954 GCF_019279795.1 Protopterus annectens
ACAATTGCACTACCACCATATAACTCAGATCCAGATATGTGAACCATAACACTGGTACAGATCATTCCAGGGGGTGGTGTCCACATATTCATAAAAGCTACTCACATGTAAAGACCACTACTCCGACATAACTCATCACAGATGAGTCAGGTACAGGTGACAGTGGCAAACGCTGCATTCTAGGTTGTATCCTCTTATACATCCTCCACCTTGTCCTCAGACTACCAACACACATCCGTACATGTGGTGTGACATAGTATGGTAGACCACAAGATAACCTTCGATTGGTGGACTGCACCTAAGCCTACATCAACTGTGCAAAGTACCCATGTACTAACACAGTTGCATAATGTGTTATGCAATGCAATAATACCACTGTCTGTAACCAGCTCAGTTGTACACATACCAGGGTCACTCGGATGTTGTCAGCATTAACACAGTTGACTGTTGCTGTACACCAGTAAACAACACCCTCATGGTTGGATATGACCTAACTGTACCTGCCCTGGATATGTACATCCCACACTCATACAACATAAATGAAAATACCATAGCTGTCATTGTCCTTTCTACATACAGGTGGCTACATTCATTACACACATGCACATGGCAGATAGCATGATAACAGTACATAAGGGTTGATATCTATGTTAACAGAGGTAATATTCCCTCTCTACTGGTCACCCATGATACCTAACATATCTGACAACAACCCATGTGGCATGTATGTCATTAGACATGTCCACCTAATGCAATGCCTACAAACATACCCAAATAACAGGATCATAGGACCTACACACGTCCTGTATTGACAGACTTGGGGAAATCCAGCTCTGCTCTGTATGTTCCTGAGTAGTTACAGGTGATATGTCCATGACATGTACAGCCATGTGTGCCCACTGCTCCTACATATACTCCATGTCAACAATTGCAAGCCATGCATGCTGTGTGCTGTCTGGACATTAGCCTTATTACCACACTAGCTAGAATGTGCTGGGGTGAGATGTTTACAAGCCACAGACCTCGCACATGCTTGAATGAGTGTACTGCCTAGCTCTAACAGAGCACATTGCTGGCACTCTTCCAGTAAACATGAGGTGTGTGTAGCAAATATGATGTGCTCACTGTTGACCATTACAGTGCCCTGGCTTCACCATGGAACTGTCAAGTAACAGTTTGTAGGATCATGACATGGAATATTGCTGTGTGTGTGTCTTGCTGATATGTGCTGTTGGCATATATGTACACTTGGCTACTCAGTGAAGGTGAGTGTGTGTCCTACCAGTACATGAATACAACATCCATTATGGTGTAATGCTCGGCTAGGTTTCACACGTGGCGTGGGGAAAGTGTGGAATGTATTCTCTTGACCTGCTAGTCCACTTACTGATGTAGACTGCATATTTGTACATGTATTGATGTGTGTCTAGATTCCATGCGTGTGCAGTGTCTGATGTTTGAAGGTGACTGTTGTCTTAGTACATCATGCTGTTGCAATGCAGCCTCAACATTGTCAACTGTATATGGTGATATGCTCAAAGTACAGTAAGCTGTACATTAGGTATGGACAGATGTTTGGACATGACTACTAAGTGGCGGGGCTACTTTGCAGATGAATGATAACTGAGGACAGCTCACAGGTGTGTTACAACCATTCCTATAATAATCTATGCAACTGCTAAGCTATGGTTTTGTTAATTGATGTGGAAGACAGACAATGTAGAATGCAGTAAGGGTGACACTGAAGGCAACCCTCTTGACACCTGTAACAGTAGCACCTCCTCTTTGCATATATTGTGCATATATCACCACAGTTGGCAAAGGAAAGAGTCAGTATGCTTTGTAGAGCATGCAGTAGTGCTGTATCTCTGTATTATCTATCATGAGATAGGCAGGTGTTTGATTCACAGTACTGGCACGTGTGGGTGTGTGTGTCCATGTATGTCACGTATGGTGGGGAATACATCCCACATGTTTTTCACTCTCCTGAACACTGTCTTAGACATAAGTACAGAGTGAAGTGTAGAAAGAAAGGCATAGGCAGCTGGTTTAACCTCACACATGTCAAGTGTCTGTATGTGTGTGACATAGGTGTATATCTTCATGAATGCCACAGTGTGTGTGTGTGTGTGTGTGTGTGTGTGTGTGTGTGTGTGTGTGTGTGTGTGTGCGCGCGTGTGTGTGTGTGGATGTGGATGTATGGCTGTCCAGTCCCTGGAGTGAGGCTGTATTTTACCATAGTGAAATATTAATGCCACATCCACTCAATGCAATCTAGTATCCCTGTTGATATCATCAATCTTAGAAGGGCATTCTAACTTCCTGTTAACATGTACACCCTGGGGTGTGGCTTGTTGTTACATAGCCCAATGATGAACTCCCCTCCCCACATACACTCACTGCACTGTAGTATCCCTGTCCTCGATCTTAGGCCATTCCGACTACCTGTACATGCATAATCTCTGTGGCACGTCTTGTAATTGCGTAGTACTATAATGATGATTTGCACATAGGCAGGGGTTCTCATCCCAACACTGGCAACTGTGTGTGTGTCAGAGTGTGTATTACTGTGTCTCTGAATCTCTGAGTGTGTGGGTACGCCTGTGTTTGCATTCTGTCATGGGAGCCGGTATTACTGCTTCCCAATGAGAAGCCACTATTTCCACTGGCCTTTACCCTTGTCATCCGCTATACCACTCCTTAACCTCCTCCCTACTCCAGGTAACTATACCTGTGATGTCACCCACTATGGTTGTGACGGCTCTGAACACAGTAGCTTACTACACAGCTATTATGCTCTTAGATCATTAGAACAGTAAACATAATTGAAACATGGGAGATTATAACTGTGATGTGGAATCTACAAAGTGCATGCAGGTATTGTCATACAGAGCTGTGAGTAGTCAACATGTACATATGGGACACTAAATGCAAACACTGACATTCCCTGGCACATGCAATTATACCTGAAAGAGGAAGGCAGAAAATCAAGATCAACATGCTGTTACTGTTGTTACACATGATACATACTGTCAAACGTACAAAATGCATTCTAAAACTGTAATACATGGTATGTCTGCTGCCTGTCAACACTACTCAACAATATTAATCTACAATTGTCTTCCTAGTATGTTCACCCTGTGCATCCGACCATATGAGCATGTCCCTGCACTGATGGTGTGGGTGATAGGGATGCGGCACAGGCATCATCATATGCACAGGGTGATACTTTTTGCCAGAGGCCTAGGCTGCACCATTGGATGAATTCATGTGTGTGGGTTAGGGTCTTTAATATCATTGGGCATGTATGGATGTTATGCGTGTGTGTGTTGAGGTGCCATACATTTGTTTCTGGTGTGTGTATATATGTATGCACACAGGTCTGGCATGTGGCTGGCCTACACAGGGGTATTATTGACAGCTGCAGACTGTACAGGGCAGGTTTCACAGTTCACGGTGTCTGGCAATGGCCATGTGACCTGCGCCTGCCAGGGGTTGCACTGGCACTACCAGGCAGAGGTCCAGATTGGGTACTGTCTGATGACACATGTCCACTGAAACCGTGTCCCTGTTGGGACTGTCCAGGACCATGTGCACGTGGCCTGCTGTGTCCTGGTGTGGACAGCACAGCACCAGCTGCACTGCTGCTACTACCACCACTATGAGAGTGGGCATGTGCAGTAGCATGTTCATGTAGATCTTCAACAGGTGATGTAGCTGACCTACGTCCACATGCCCAACACCTCACTCCCATTAAATGTTCCAGCACAGACATTCCATGCTCAAGGATTGACATGCCACAGTCAAGGACTCCCACCATGTCACACAACTGTCTATCCAAAACATCTGCAAGATGATGGTGAGCATTTGCAATTGCCTGGATGTTGTCAGTTAAAGAATGGACAGCAGACTCCTCAAGCCTCAGACCTTCTCTGTTGTGCCATTCAGCGCATGCCTGTGCCTCCATTACAGCCTGAAACATGCGTCTGGTGACACCAGCTGATGTGCTTTGTCTCGCAGGGGCATGTTGGCCAGTGGTCCTCCTATGAGCAGCACTGGGCACATGCCTGTGTGGGACATCACCAGTCAGTTGGCTGGGATCATGGTGTACAGGCACACCTTCCATAGTCTCCACACTTCCCTGTTCCATGCTACCACCTGCCAACTGCCCTTCCTCTATGGCCACTGGTGATGGAGTATGTGTAGGCAGGAGAACTTTGTGCGAGGATGAGGGGGATACAGGTGGAATGGCAACCAATGGCACAGACTCAGCCCCTGACAACCCTGCCTGTGCCTCATTCATACTTTCATCATCACTGCTAGAGTCTGTGGGGACAGTAACATCAGATGGACTGCAGGAGGGAAATGCACCTACATCAACACCTGCGACGGGCAGACAAGAACTGTACATTGCAAGTTATACCACACAGACACACAGACACATGCTATAGCACCCAACAGCATGCAACATGTAGGTGATATGGCAGATGGCATTCAGCTTAGACAATTAAAGTGGCAGTTATCATGCATCCCTGAGTTGCACACAACAGCATGCATGTGTTATAGCAGACGTCATGCACCTTACACAATTACAGTGGTAGTTAGTATACATACCTGTGTTGTACCATTTGTGTTAGTAGCTTATGCCCCATACCTGCAACACAATGCATACACTATGCACCATTGTACCGCACTGCCATGTTGTGTGCAACATACCCCACATGTTAACAGACCATCGCTGACCTTTGTACATCTGCCACTAATGCTTTGTGTTGGCCACTGCCCCTATGTGTGAGGACATGAGCAGAAGGGTATGTTGACTGAATACTATGTTTGCTTGAGCCCTAGCTTGCATATCTCCCCCAATGCAGTGCATGTCTGTCAACATTATTCCGCCTACACCTGAGCTGATTCTACAGACAGTGTGCATGTGTCTGTACACACATGCTGGACATGGCTGTCCCTACTTTGCAATGGTGCCACAGACCAGCACAGGTTTACAGTACACCAGCCTGATGTGTGGTGTATGACCTTGCCAATCACATGTAGTATGACATGTCTTCAGCTGATGTGTTGAATGACATGCATACATGTGTAACACAATAGTGTCCTTTCAAATATACAGTACAGTAATGGTGTCCCAATGCAGGGACATGTTAAACTAACATGGGCCTTCAGCTGACGCAATGTTGTCTGTCCGCCCTACAAATATGCAGTGACATACTGCACATTGAGCTGATGTGCATAGCCATTGCAGAGCATCATGTGTCTTCACTATTGCTATACAGTGTGAGTTACTGACTCAGTTCATAGACATGACTGTGTTCACATACAATACATATCTAATGTGGAATGTGACTCACGTCACTGAGGTGTATACACACTAAACCCTAATGTGGAATGTGTGACACAGGTCACAGAAGGGTATACAGATGACACCCCTGCACATCTGCAGCCATATTACTGATGCCTGGCAAATATGCCCACTCATGGCTAACTTAGCAGTACTCCATGTTCCACATGCCATCTGTGTACCTCACACACATGAGGAGCAGGCATGACAGTGATGTCTGACACCAGCAAGGTGAATGTACTGTTTTTGTGGCCTGATGTGATTGTATGTGTATGTTGTGCAACACATGTATGTATTTGGATACTGTATAGGTGAATGCTTTCATGTCGTGACAAACTCCTGATATTCAAGACATGTTATGTGGTGGTTTGATGTCATGCCTACACAAGCTGTGCACAGGCCTGTATGATGTTTAGTGTTTCACATCTGCAATATCACCATTACACAAAGACCATAGTTATATTGTGTCGAGTCACTGTACAACAGGGTGCACACACATGTACATCACTTCTACTGTGTGTGTTGCTTCATTTCTCTGGCCATCCTCCATGGCCATGTGTACACATGTTTTGTCCAATGGTTTCAAATGTCAGTGTTATCTCATATGACATACACCCATAGATGTCATATGCTCCACTGAGGACAGGGTTATGCAGACAAAGGGTAGTATGTTTGGGATGTGAGATATCATGTTTTGCAGGATAGTTAAGCAGTGTTGCAGTCAGCCCACCACATGTCATGGACATGTCAGATAGCACATGACATTGTGTGACATTCATAGCAAGGGTATAATCCACAAGGGTGTATCCTGTGGGCTGGTCATACTCCAGTTCCAACGCATTTAGACTGTGTGCACACATATGCTCTGTGTACAGTACTGTTTGTATTCCCAACATGTGTAATGCTGATCTGTAGTACCTGTCCCTACAGTGAACCACACCTCCACCATTGTATTCACAGCTGTCCACGCATCTGGCAATGACAGTTTGTAAGTTTTAGTGTAGGTGTTTCATATAGTCTTCAGTTATTTCAAATGGGTAACCAGTGTAATGCATTGCAGGTCTGACCAGTGTATATTAACAGGACCACCATACATTATGTGTATGAGTGTTATGGCAGATAACATGCAATTAATATGATCTGTGCATTATCAAGCCTGGTAAATAATAACAATCTCACCTGACACAGGCTGCTGTCACTGCAAAATGCCAGAGGTACCTAAGCAGGAGTGTCACAGCAGTAAGATCATTAACCACACCTGTGTGATAGCTACAGAGTGCAATGTCCATGTTAGCACATAAGCCAGTACAATACACTATACTATGGAGTATGCACATCTGTGCATACATAGAGTAGCAGACTATAGTATGTGGCATGTGTGCATACATGCCTTGCATATGATGTTACATTACATATTGTACAGTAACACATGTAACTATGTGAAATATAGTTGTGTTACATGTGCAGTACTGACTTACCAGGCAACTCCGGGCTCGGTGGTTGAGAGACACCCACCTCCACAATGCCAGCTAAAGCTTGTGGATGGTGGTCTGCAGGTGTCCCCAGGTTGGCCAGTAGCTCCTTGGTACGTGTGAGTGGGGGCTGGGTGAGTGCCCCCCCCCACCTGTTGCACCTTGTTCCCTGGTGATAGCATTAGCATGCTGTTTTGAACATCTTATGAGGTCGGTGCAGTGTCGGCTCACCTGCTGATAGGTGCAATTGTGGCTGCCAACATCCTTTACCCTCCTGCGGAGTTCCTCCCACAGGGCATTCTGCTGCTGTGCATCCTGTGGTACATGGCTGAAGAGTATTAAATGGTTGTCGAGGAGGTATGGGATGAGGACCTCATCCTCCAAGTGGGTGTGTGCTGGCAGCCGGGTACATGGCATACCTGGAAGACATAATGATGGAGAGAGGTCACAGTAACTCACAGAGAAGTACAAAAGTACAGCTGAACATACATGTGCATCACATTTATTAAGATTTATTAAGATTACAAATAAATCTTTGCAAAGCTACATGACACTAACACCACTGACATATTTAACTCACACACATTTGACACTTACTGGTGATGTGATGTTATCACCTTATATGTGTGTGTCAAGTGATGACATTGCTCATACTCCATGTGGATGTTGTCTTGATGTGGGCATGTCTGTTTGCCTGTACTGGTGTCTTTACCTATCAGCGCATGCCTGGATGTGACCACATTAATGCAATAGACCTTAATGCTGTGTATATGTCACATATATAGCCATAAGCAGCCTTAAGGAACATGACCTGTGACCCTGCAGACTTCCACACAGAATGTTTTACATGTATGTGTTTTGCCATATACATCTACATGGCACTGTAGAGCTGTGTAGCATCCTGCCATGTATTACCTGTGTTGCACATGTGAAACACATGGGACAATAGCTAGCCTGATGGTATTTGCAGGGTTGGATATCAACTATAGCATGTATGGTCATAGTGAACTAGTAGGCTATATGCCCTGGGCCATTTATGAGCCTAGGCTGAAAGGTTACTTAGCTGTAGCCAACAGACAGGTAAGTTTCAGTGGCCAGTTCAAGCAGTGCCACAGAACTGATCCACAGGGTTACTGATATATTTGCCATGCGGTCATCACACCATGCCACAAAGAGGGTTGATGTGCAGCTTCACTGGATGGGGATGCATAGTATGGCAGGAGTATGTAAAGTGTATGGGACAGAGATCTGTCAGGCATGTTGTGATCCTTATACTAGAAAGGTGAATGTCCATGAAGTATGTATTTATTTGTAATCAGGATGTGTTAAGTTAGCATGTCCAACATCTCTGGGTTGGACATGGCTTTATTCAGGGTAGGCTGCATGCTACATAGTGAAGCTAGGGATTGGGAAGGGCAGTGTAGGCCATCTGAACATGGGCAATAACCCTCAAAGGAAATATGTGATCTATTATGGGTCACATGAGTGTTGAGTATGGCTGAACAATGATCTCTATATTCATGGATGGCATCCTGTCATGATTAGGGGTGCCACATACGACTACCTGACTGGTGTGGTGAAGTAACTATCAAAGGAAAGACTACTGTCCAGCTGCATCCCATGCACACACAGTTTCCATTATGTTGACCGCTGCCTAGGTGGTAGTTCATGGGTACAGGGTTTTTAACATAGGAGATGACAATGCAATACTTAGCTGTCAGATTGTGGCCATGCATCACACACCACAGATCTGACCCACAAAGGCTCTTCTGTATGTTAACTGCAGCACACATTGAGTCAACTATTGCTCCTAGTTCATAGTCATTTGCAAACATCAATAGGCAGATGCCTTCTGTGTTAGTCTGTGTGGTATAGATAACAAAGAGAGGGAGTACTAGGAATGAACCCTGTATTACTGTAGCTGGCAATGGTTTGATGTGCGTGTATTAGTCAGACACCTTCTGTAGTGTTGGTTCTGCCAGCAGTCCAGTTGCCAACCACTCCTGTGACATAGGAATATACACCTAGTTTACTGAGTGTAGCTGGAACACAGTATGGGTGATGGTGTCCTAAAACCTGGCAAGGTCATGGTATGCTGTGTGAATCAACCTTACTGTCATCTACATCTGTACTGACTACATCAAATAAGTTGATCATGGTTCATGACCTTACAGACCAGACTCAGCAGGGTAGTAGTGCACTATTTCCCATTATCAGTGGTGTCTCCCCCTTTGTGGGGTGTGATAACTGTTGCTGTGCACCATTCATTGTATACACAGCCTGACATGGAGCTATGATTGAACATGATGTGCATGTGGAGAGCAAATTGTTCTTACATTTGTGTAGGATACACCCTGGGATGTTGACAGGTCCCATGAAAGATGTATGTATGGCTTTAGAGTGTGCAGTTTGTACCTGCATAGTTGTTATTACAGGAGCTCTGTAGTGTACATGGATATATAAATATGTGTACCTTTTGGGGGGGTGGGAGTGGGTTTAGGTTCTGGATGAACAGGTGCTATTTCTGTAGGTGCAGTACTTCCCAAGTCATAGTGCTGTGCAGCACGGCAGGTCTTGTTGTTGCCATTACGATTCATGACACAGCTATAGAATGCTCTGTGGTTGTCCTCATAATATGTGGCTGATTAGTTTCACAGTAGCTTTATGTGGTTTTATATGGTGTATCTGCATCTTATTGAGGCTGACCAGGGATCATCTCCACTCATGTGTGTTCACTCTTGCAACAGTTACTACCTTCTGTGGTACAGTTTAAGGCAGGGTACCACCAGTTTGCCTTTTTGTTTGTGTTTGGTTGAATCTTGGTTCTGTTTCAATGGCACAATCACTGCATGTATGTGACTGCTTAAGGTTCATTTGTATAGGATTCAGCATTTCCACATGCATTGTCCATCTGCATGAGTGCCATGACAGACACCACTTTGCTCTTATGAAGCATAACATTGGCTATGGAGACTGATTATGTGTAGCATACTGTTAGCCCTGTTTGTGTGACTATTGTGATCCAGGTCATTGGGGTTGATGGAATCCAACATCCATTGAGCGCAGGTGTTGGTACATGAGGTGTCTTCCCAGTTCATAATGGAATAGTTGAGAGTAGCCATTATTATGGTTTTCTGTCTCAAAGCTAATCTTCCCCATTACAGCATAATACAACAGTTGGGAATTCTGCTGCATGGTGGGTGATCTGTCGCAAGGTGTAAATTGGATTCCACTTTGGCACAAAGGTAGTTGCTCAGCATAATGCATCTGAAGTTATGCAAGTGAAACTAGTGTGGGAGTGTACATATCCTTCAGGAATATGGACACACCTGTGGCCCGTGTGTTCCAATAAAGAATAATGGGCAAGAGGTGAGGTATGTGTTATAACATGGTCATGCAGGTGTGCTCTCCAGAGCATTGAACCATGTCTCAGTCACTGTACAGATATGTTCTCCATGTTACGGATTGACATATGTGAGAACATATTGTGTTTCTGACATGTATCATTGAGTAGCGAGACCCGCAGTTTATTGCTTGGCTGTCCCTGTAACAGCAGTGGACTTTCACTTGAACTGTGCATGATGAAGGCACTATAGGGGAAGCATGAGCCCTAGCCAGTATCCAGATTACCAGGGGTGACAGGTGCAGGCCCTGTCTGGCAAAGCATTGTGGTCTGTCAACCATGTTATCCCAGACAGAGAGATACTGGATATCCTTTGAATTGCACCACTACATTAGACAATTTTGGAATACAATCCTTTTGTCCCTGTACTGCAGTATCATTCTGGCCAATGGCAGAATGCTACCCAGGCCTTGGGACATACCTGCATGGCTACAAGACCTGACAGTTTCTATATGTGTTTCCATGCAGTTCAGGCTACTGCATCACAGGTCCTGCACAACAACATGTAATATGCCAGAGCCATGTGTATAGTTCAAAAGGTGATCTGAGTGTATGGGTATGTGGCTAATCATGGCAGACAGGCAGCTGACAGTATGTATGCCCTCGTATAGCTTGGTGTGTAACATAGTGCTAGAGTTTGCATTCACAAATGAGTACTGTTGGGCATGTTTCCGGCCACGTGTTCTGAGGTGTGGCACAATTATGCAAACTATGTCATACAGTTTGTGTATTTCATTGTCTGTCTATTCAAGCTTGGGAGGTCACTTGTTTGGCCAGATACTTAGAAGCGTCTGTGAATGTGTGTGATTTCTGGTAGTGTGTGTGGGTGTCCTTACTGTGTTCTGGTAAGGGTATGCGTTGGTTGTAATGATGAGATGCATGTGTTAACCTACACCTCATGACTGTCCAGTCCAGTCATGGCTGTAGACTGGACTGCCTTCTAGCTTACCCCTGTAGCTGCATCCCAGACAATGTGTGGGGTGTGGTGTTAGGTGGGTTTGGTAGTGTACATGGCATAGAGATTACTTTCCCCCAGGATGGCCACATACACAAAGCTGACATTAGTAAACACCAGTAGTTGACTAGTGGGCATGCCTGTATGAGCATTCAGTTCTACAAATACCACGTACTGTATTTAGTTTACTTATTGCTTATGAAGATGTTTTAGACAGTGATGCTTACGTAAATATTTGTGTTATGGACATGACAACACTGGCTATTATAGAAACATTGTAGCTACCTTTAGCAGCAATCCTCCTCTGAGGAGCACATCACATCCTGATAGTTGATTATAGATGATGCAAGTGTCTACAGGTCTGTTTCCTTTTCTGGGTATATACTCACATATCCACCAGGACCATGAGCTCTGTTGGGCACAGACACCCACTCCCCAAACAGAGTCATGTATCAATAAACTCTGCTGCCACTATCAACATGATCAGGATATAATCAGATAGTGTAAGCCATCACCTATGAAGCAGCTATTACACATGGGCAGCAGTCTCCTACATCTTACACTCCTACTGCAAATGCTACACTGGAGTTAAAGATGATATGCAACCTGTTTCATTACCAGTACTGTGCATTACCTTACATACAGTATGTGCAAGTGGCTGTTAGGTTGGCAATGAGAGGTTAGGCTGCACAAACCTGGTAGTTCAACCAGTGTGTCTCTACTCTCAATATCCACTCTATGTAGGTGTGCACATAGCCATTTGGCCCAGCCCTGTAACATGGGTCACTACACATTTGAATAACGTGTGCACATGCACATCTGTTATTGCTTGCAAACGATACTAGAGAGGTCCAGCCCTGTAACAAGGGTCAGTACATAGTTGCATAACATGTACATATGCACAGCTGTTATTGCTTGCAAACAATACTAGAGAGGTGGATATTACATGTGTTATGTGCTTGGATAGTTACCTAGCTCTTCCAATTATCTTTGCTATCATTCTGCTAAACTATCAGATGAATACAGTGATATGTGTCCTGTTATTGAGTATTGTAATTGCCAATAGACATAACTAATGTTTGCATAACATAACAGAAATGCTATGTAAAATGGAATACAGATCTGCCTAAAATACTGTACATTACACAGTTATTGGCACAATATCCCACAATGCAAACCATATGTGAACAGTAAGCCCACCTTTGACATGTTCATCTTACTTATACACCCATACATATGTCTACTGTTACAATATATTGACATATGCTATCCCCTGTTATAGCACATACGTGTTGGACCAACCCTGACACTGACAGTGACTGGAAGCAAATTGGTGAGTTCCAAGCCCATATATATCATCCCTTGTGGTATATGAGGAGTTTGCCTTGTGACCTACAGCAGTACACACATAGAATACTACAAGCATTACTACTGCTCAACAATACATTGCTACAAGATAGCTCTTTCCACTATATGCATTGATTACTCTGTAATTCTTACAGAACAGGTACTACATATACAGACATACTAAATGTTATACATACCTTCTTAGTAATTGGCGGTGTTATTGACTGGTATATTACTCGTTTTTGGTTTGTGTTTCAGTATTTTGTACTGTTCTACAGGTAGATACAGATGGTTTGAGGCAACCTTTTATAGTTACAGATCAGTAACATGTGCTATCCCGATAACCAATTGGTGTTCCTAAGTAGTTAATTACATGCACATCAGCAGAGCAGCTACTGGCTTAGCCAATACCATGGCAACAGTGGAGTATAATTGAGTACTCCACTTGGGCATTGTCCCGTTGCCTTACTTGTGAGGAAGACAGCCTGGAAGTGTTGTTTGAAATCTATTGCAACAGCTGTATGGAGATGAACACTAATATAGTATGTGTGATGCCCAGAGGATTTGGTCTAAATGTGAATACTGCTGCTATATTTCTGAACATTGCTACTTGTGCAGGGTTTGTCTGTACCTAATACGTCTGCATATGTTTCAGTCTGACCAGGATGTTTGACCAGCTCAAGGCTGCATAGCTATGCATATAATGTTAGGGGGCTTACAGTGTGCTTACCAAACATCTTTAGTTTGGTGTTAATGTGTATCATACTGTGCTGATAATCAGTAATCGATAACACTTCCAGGTGTACTAACCTTTCAACCCTCTGAAACGGGATTAGTTCAAACAAACCCTCTAACATCAGCAGCTGTTCAATTGTATAACAGCAACTATTTCACATAGGGCCATGCTAGTGTGTCTGTGTCCAGGTATGTTAAGGTTTCAGCAGATGTCGTACAGTGGTTGAATAATTGGTTATGGTATGACAGTATGTATTGATGTAATTAGTTTGGGTGTAGGGGAGATGTTGGTGGGTGTACATAGCAGATGCAGGTGTGTAGGAACCACTTTTATACATGTTCTATATGTGTGTGGGGGTTCTTTCCCTATGTGAACACCTATCCCTTAGTGGACTAATACTATGGTAATTGCAGGCTGATTCAACACTGTTAAATGCTTCCTGGATAGCATACAGGTACTGTTAGTCCTTGAATCCTTTTGGCAATATATTGGAATGTAATAAAGTTTTGATAAATGAAAGCTCTCTGTATTTCTGTCATGGATATTTAAGGCCATTGCAGTTGTGTTGGTGACTGTGTCCATAGAACATATTTGTAATAGTGTATTGGCATATACTCTTCATATGTTATGTTCATATTGTTTTGGGGGGGGTGCAGAATGTGTGATTGCTATGGTCCATGTTATACTCAGATATGAACACTTCAGATGCTCTCTACATGGGTCTACTTCAAAAGATCGACAGACCATTTGATTGAAATTCATTTGGTCGACAGCTCATTTGGTTGACAACCAGTATTCAAGGCACTTAACAGGGATTTGTCCCCCTCCCCATTATTGTGCGACCCTGGAGTTGGTATATATAGTTAGGGGGGTATGGGGGGCATAGCCCCCCACAATGGGGATGTGGGGAGGTGAAGGCCCCCACCTATTTTCATTTAAAAGCATGAAAATACAAGAAAAACTACACCCCCAACTATATATATCAACTCCAGAGTCGCACAAGATTGGGGAGTGGGGAAAATCCCTGTTAAGTGCCTTGAATACTGGTTGTCGACCAAATGAACTGTCGACCAAGTGAATGTCGATCAAATGGTCTGTCGATCTTCTGAAGTAGACCTGTCTACACACATGTATGTATGTTTATATATATATATATATATATATATATATATATATATATATATATATATATATATGTGTGTGTGTGTGTGTGTGTGTGTGTGTGTGTGTGTGTGTGTGTGTGTGTGTGTGTGTGTGTGTGTGTGTATGTGTGTGTGTGTGTAAATGTATATAGATATAATATATAATATATATTATTGCATATGTTTATCTGTACCTCCATAGATGTGTAGAAGTTTTTAACCTATCTGTATATCTACATATATATGTATATCACTATATATCGACATGTCTCTATGTATCTCTCTCTCTCTCTTTAGATATATATATATATATACATACATATATATATATATATATATATATATATATATATATATATATATGAGCATACACCTTTCATTGGGTACATGGCGGTTTGTCCTATTTCCACACATTCCTCCCTTTTGTGTTTTAACCTGTCTGCATACACAACTGGCATATGTACATCTCAGGTAGCTTAGTGGTAGGTTACTCTGAGGATGGAGTACATGGTTACGGGTTCTTGGAAGGTGTTATTATTTTACCACTCAGAGTAGGCACTGGTAGGGAAAGTGTGAATAATGCACATTTAAGTGGTTGTAAGCAGGTTTGGCCATGGTCTGCGCGATGTTAAGCAATGGTTAAACCTGTGAATCACTTCTCCATTTAACTGAGTTTAAGTGCCGCTTACCATTGCACAAACCCATGCAAACCCGCTTACAACTGCTTAAAAGTGCTTTAATCCACCTGCATCCAACAGCCTTTATTCTGGCCCTCAAAATAACTTAAAACAACAATTGGTGATACTACTATAATTCAGCAAGACAACAAAACCACACCAAGAACTTTATTAGATAAAGCTTTCGGGTCTACACCCTTCATCAGTATAAATCAGTACAAAAATCAGCATTTAAATAGGAGAACATAAAATCACATGCTACAGCCCATCCCACATACTAATTAACAATCCAGCCTAAAAATAATATGTAGCTCATAAGAACAAAAATTCCTACTATGCATAAAATTCTTCCATTTGTACGGAAGATAAAACTCAGAATAAAAATGAAAATAATAATAAAACAACTTTATATAAACAATATATTTATATCTAACATATATATATATATATATATATATATATATATATATATATATATATACATGAAAAACAGCCAGCAACCTATAATGAACTCCATCAAACAAAATACCAAATTATACCCTATTAAAGCCTCTTTCTCTGTCTCTTAACCAATACTGGCTTCAAGCTGACTGCATTATTCTAACCAGGGGATACATCTGCCTGGAGCCTGATAATCCACTCTAATTCCCTCAGCTCCAAAAAATTATTAATGTCACCCTTCCTTAAACTCCCTTCCACTTTACTCAACACCCTAAACTTAAAAACATGCCGTTCACCTTTATCCATGGCATGCTTACTCACGGCATTTGTTAATACCTTTCTCCTTACTTCAGATTTATGCTCCACTATTCTTTCTCTTAACCTTCTGATTGTTTTGCCCACATAAAATGATGTACATAATATACATGTAGCTAAATACACTATCCTTTCCTCATTGCATGCAGTTAAAGCTTTTATAGCAAAAATTTCTCCACTTATAGGGTGATGAAATGCAGTATCTCCTTCATATAAATCATTACAACAAGAACAATTGTAACATTTAACCATCCCTACTGCTTTGCTTCTTCCTTTAGCTTTAATTTGAAAGTCTTTATAACATATTTTCTGTTTCAGCGCCTCAGAGCTCCTATAAGCAAACCTTGGTTTATCACCTACAATAGCTTTTATCTCAGGCATAGCCAATAAAATTGGCCATTTCTTCTCTATTATACCACACACATTTCGTGTGTTCAAGTTGTATGTTGTCAAGTACCTCAAGGTTTCATTAGCTACACATAAGTCATCATTACTTTTTTCACTGCCAACCCCCAGTATTGGCCTATATTTAAACTGTCTATCTCTTTTCACTTCATCACTTACTCTATTTATTAAATGTTTGGAGTAACCACTTCTCCCAAACTCTTGTGACATAATCTCTACCTGTTCAGAAAAAATACCCTCAACCATATTCAGCTTACTCAATCTTATAAATTGTACTTTAATTATTCCTTTAAAGATATGGGGGGCATGCATACTATCCCTATTCACATACCTCAAAGCATCAACCTCCTTTCTAAATACTTTAGATTCTAATTTATTGTTAACCTTAAACAAAGTTACATCCAAAAAATTCATAGTACTAGCTGAGGCTTCCATTTTAAACTTTAAAAAATCAGTTGAATCATTCAAGTATTGCACATATGCTTCCAGCTCCAACAAGGAGCCTTTCCATATCATAAAACAATCATCAACAAATCTTTTGTAAAACAGCACTTTCTCATTGGATTGACTATTAACATCCAATCTAACCCTTTTCTCCCATTCATACAGCACAAGATTAGCATACGTGTTGGCAATGGGAGTACCCATTGCCACACCTGTAAGCTGCAAGAAGGGTTGTGTATCAAAAATAAAAACATTATGTAACAAAACTACTTCCAAGAGAGAGCAGATGGTCTCAATTTCTCTTCCAACCATCCTCACCTCCTTATTCAAAAATTCACGTATGGCATTAACCCCATAATCATTGGGTATGACCGTAAAAAGTGAGGTGATGCCCATGGTAACCATAATATATTCAACTACATTATTACTCAACTGCCAGTTATAAAGACTACCTAAAAAATCATTCGTATCCTTTAACACAGTAGGACAGATTTTCAAATACTTCCCCAGAGTATTTTGCAAGTATTTAGAAATAGGCTCTGTCACCCACCCCCCACCCGAGACAATAGGTCTCAAAGGTGGGTTAGTGATATCTTTGTGTATTTTTGGAATACCATAGATTTGAGGTATTCTAGGGCAAGAAACACTCAAATAGTTAAATAACTCTACACTTAAATCATCATTAATCTGAAGCTCATATATAACTATATTCACCTCAGTAATAGCTTTCTGAACTTCCACAAAGGAAATTTTTCTAAAGGTATTTATATCATTCAACAACACTTTAAACTTTTCTAAGTATTCATCTCTCTCCATTACCACAAATGCTCCCCCTTTATCCGCTTGCTTTACTACTATAGTATCACATGCTTGTAGCTCTTTTAAGGCTAAATATTCAGGAAATGTTATATTATAACAACTTTTATGAGCAGCATTACTCTTATAATACAGTCGCAGTTCACGTTCAACAATATTACAGAATGCATTTAAAATAGGGCATAACGTTGGCATAAACACACTTAGTCTTCTATATACTGGCGTATGCATACCATCATTTTTAAAAATCATTTTAAGACCAACTAAACGCACAAACATCTTCAAATCTATAATTGCTTGTACAATATTATCCCTTGCATTAGGGATGAATTTTAAGCCTTTACTTAACAATAATAAATGCGCTTCTGTCAACAAAACCTTAGAAAGGTTTACAGTACCTTTGTTTGGTCTATCGTTTGACAAACTTGTTGTGCACCAACGGACTGTTGTTCTTCCTTTTCCCTGGGACAGTCTGTTGCTGCTGATGCTGATATTGCAAACGAGAGTCTTTTGGTTGTACTTGCGAAGCAACCTTGAGCAAAAAAGGAGAAAAAGAGGTTATCTCCCTTTGCAAAACTTTTTTATTATTTAAATTTGCTGTATTGGACGCCATACCTTCCCTTATCTTGGGACGAACAACATCCTCCTTTGTACGTCGGCACCGTCATTACTGGAAGGTGAACCTTGTGTCACGCCCGCTTTTTCACTTAAAGGCACATCACCATTTTCAGTTATAAGAACAGATCTAGAGACAGTCTTTGCATGCTGAGTATTATGATGGTTATTTGTAGTTACAGCCTTCTTCTGCTCTTCAAATACATCAAGTTGATCCAATGGACGTGCTTTCTTGTTAATCACAGTGGCCGATGTTTTTTTTACTAAAAGCTACTACATTAATCTCTTCTCTTGGCCAAGAGAAAATGCGATTCTGTTTAAAGTCGCCCATATCCCTATGCAGCTTGTTCCTTTTCCTTTGTTGTAGTTTTAAGTCCAAAGCATGCATTCGGGTTAAAAAGCTCTGATATAGCCCCACCAACTCATTAAAGCAGGGTAAACTAGTAATAATACTTTCAAGCTGTTCAATTTCTTCTATAAGCTTACTTTCTATGGGCTCAAAAAATGAGTTCATCAATCTCATGTAGTCAGCACTTATCTTAAGATTTAATTGTTGCCACTGCATTAATAAATCATTATAGGTATTCCCATAAGACGGCATTTTTAGTATTCTTAGTCCTCTCGGCACAATACCCAATTCAAGATATGTCTGAAAACTCAGTCTCTGCCATTGCAAATGTTTTATAAGTTTGCATTTTCTTCTCCAAAGATGAGAAATGTTCTTTAAACTCTTTTACCTTTTTGTCTACAGTCACTTGCTCAGGAACCTCTTCAAACACCATTTTTAGTAACGGGTTCTCATGTAGCCGCAACGAATTCTTAACAGAATTACTGGATTCTCTCACTTCAATCTCCATAATCCACTGGGCACAGTCAACAGGAACACACAACAAAAATTCAATGAACAAACACCACGACCAGCAAGGGCTGAAGCTCTCCTTAAAACCAGGTGTCTGCAGCACACACCAAATATATCCGAACCAAAAACAACAATTGGTGATACTGCTATAATTCAGCAAGACAACAAAACCACACCAAGAACTTTATTAGATAAAGCTTTCGGGTCTACACCCTTCATCAGTATAAATCAGTACAAAAAAATCAGCATTTAAATAGGAGAACATAAAATCACATGCTACAGCCCATCCCACATACTAATTAACAATCAAGCCAAAAAATAATATGTAGCTCATAAGAACAAAAATTCCTACTATGCATAAAATTCTTCCATTTGTACGGAAGATAAAACTCATAATAAAAATGAAAATAATACACGAAATGTGTGTGGTATAATAGAGAAGAGATGGCCAATTTTATTGGCTATGCCTGAAATAAAAGCAATTGTAGGTGAGAAACCAAGGTTTGCTTATAGGAGCTCTGAGGCGCTGAAACAGAAAATATGTTATAAAGACTCTCAAATTAAAGCTAAAGGAAGAAGCAAAGCAGTAGGGATGGTTAAATTTTACAATTGTTCTTGTTGTAATGATTTATATGAAGGAGATACTGCATTTCATCACCCTATAAGTGGAGAAATTTTTGCTATAAAAGCTTTAACTGCATGCAATGAGGAAAGGATAGTGTATTTAGCTACATGTATATTATGTACATCATTTTATGTGGGCAAAACAATCAGAAGGTTAAGAGAAAGAATAGTGGAGCATAAATCTGAAGTAAGGAGAAAGGTATTAACAAATGCCGTGAGTAAGCATGCCATGGATAAAGGTGAAGGGCATGTTTTTAAGTTTAGGATGTTGAGTAAAGTGGAAGGGAGTTTAAGGAAGGGTGACATTAATAATTTTTGGAGCTGAGGGAATTAGAGTGGATTATCAGGTTCCAGGCGGATGTACCCCCTGGTTTGAATAATGCAGTCAGCTTGAAGCCAGTATTGGTTAAGAGACAGAGAGAGAGGCTTTAATAGGGTATAATTTGATATTTTGTTTGATGGAGTTCATTATAGGTTGCTGGCTGTTTTTCATGTATATATATATATATATATATGTTAGATATAAATATATTGTTTATATAAAGTTGTTTTATTATTATTTTCATTTTTATTCTGAGTTTTATCTTCCGTACAAATGGAAGAATTTTATGCATAGTAGGAATTTTTGTTCTTATGAGCTACATATTATTTTTTGGCTTGATTGTTAATTAGTATGTGGGATGGGCTGTAGCATGTGATTTTATGTTCTCCTATTTAAATGCTGATTTTTTGTACTGATTTATACTGATGAAGGGTGTAGACCCGAAAGCTTTATCTAATAAAGTTCTTGGTGTGGTTTTGTTGTCTTGCTGAATTATAGCAGTATCACCAATTGTTGTTTTTGGTTCGGATATATTTGGTGTGTGCTGCAGACACCTGGTTTTAAGGAGAGCTTCAGCCCTTGCTGGTCGTGGTGTTTGTTCATTGAATTTTTGTTGTGTGTTCCTGTTGACTGTGTCCAGTGGATTATGGAGATTGAAGTGAGAGAATCCAGTAATTCTGTTAAGAATTCGTTGCGGCTACATGAGAACCCGTTACTAAAAATGGTGTTTGAAGAGGTTCCTGAGCAAGTGACTGTAGACATAAAGGTAAAATAGTTTAAAGAACATTTGTCATCTTTGGAGAAGAAAATGCAAACTTATAAAACATTTGCAATGGCAGAGAATGAGTTTTCAGACATATCTTGAATTGGGTATTGTGCCGAGAGGACTAAGAATACTAAAAATGCCGTCTTATGGCAATACCTATAATGATTTATTAATGCAGTGGCAACAATTAAATCTTAAGATAAGTGCTGACTACATGAGATTGATGAACTCATTTTTTGAGCCCATAGAAAGTAAGCTTATAGAAGAAATTGAACAGCTTGAAAGTATTATTACTAGTTTACCCTGCTTTAATGAGTTGGTGGGGCTATAGCAGAGCTTTTTAACCCGAATGCATGCTTTGGACTTAAAACTACAACAAAGGAAAAGGAACAAGCTGCATAGGGATATGGGCGACTTTAAACAGAATCGCATTTTCTCTTGACCAAGAGAAGAGAGTAATGCAGTAGCTTTTAGTAAACAAACATCGGCCACTGTGATTAACAAGAAAGCAGGTCCATTGGATCAACTTGATGTATTTGAAGAGCAGAAGAAGGATGTAACTACAAATAACCATCATAATACTCAGCACGCAAAGACTGTCTCTAGATCGGTTCTTATAACTGAAAATGGTGATGTGCCTTTAAGTGAAAAAGAGGGCGTGACACAAGGTTCACCTTCCAGTAATGACAGTGCCGACATTACAAAGGAGGATGTTGTTTGTCCCAAGATAAGGGAAGGTATGACGTCCAATACGGCAAATTTAAATAATAAAAAAGTTTTGCAAAGGGAGATAACCTCTTTTTCTCCTTTTTTGCTCAAGCAACCGGAGAAGGTTGCTTCGCAAGTACAATCAAAAGACTCTCGTTTGCAATATCAGCATCAGCAGCAACAGACTGTCCCAGGGAAAAGGAAGAACAACAGTCCGTTGGTGCACAACAAGTTTGTCAAATGATAGTTAGACCAAACAAAGGTACTGTGAACCTTTCTAAGGTTTTGTTGACAGAAGCGCATTTATTATTGTTAAGTAAAGGCTTAAAATTCATCCCTAATGCAAGGGATAATATTGTACAAGCAATTATAGATTTGAAGATGTTTGTGCATTTAGTTGGTCTTAAAATGATTTTTAAAAATGATGGTATGCATACGCCAGTATATAGAAGACTAAGTGTGTTTATGCCAACGTTATGCCCTATTTTAAATGCATTCTGTAATATTGTTGAATGTGAACTGCGACTGTATTATAAGAGTAATGCTGCTCATAAAAGTTGTTATAATATAACATTTCCTGAATATTTAGCCTTAAAAGAGCTACAAGCATGTGATACTATAGTAGTAAAGCAAGCGGATAAAGGGGGAGCAATTGTGGTAATGGAGAGAGATGAATACTTAGAAACGTTTAAAGTGTTGTTGAATGATATAAATACCTTTAGAAAAATGTCCTTTGTGGAAGTTCAGAAAGCTATTACTGAGGTGAATATGGTTATATATGAGCTTCAGATTAATGATGATTTAAGTGTAGAGTTATTTAACAATTTGAGTGTTTCTTGCCCTAGAATACCTCAAATCTATGGTATTCCAAAAATACACAAAGATATCACTAACCCACCTTTGAGACCTATTGTCTCGGGTGGGGGCTGGGTGACAGAGCCTATTTCTAAATACTTGCAAAATACTCTGGGGAAGTATTTGAAAATCTGTCCTACTGTGTTAAAGGATACGAATGATTTTTTAGGTAGTCTTTATAACTGGCAGTTGAGTAATAATGTAGTTGAATATATTATGGTTACCATGGACATCACCTCACTTTTTACGGTCATACCCAATGATTATGGGGTTAATGCCATACGTGAATTTTTGAATAAGGAGGTGAGGATGGCTGGAAGAGAAATTGAGACCATCTGCTCTCTCTTGGAAGTAGTTTTGTTACATAATGTTTTTATTTTTGATACACAACCCTTCTTGCAGCTTACAGGTGTGGCAATGGGTACTCCCATTGCCAACATGTATGCTAATCTTGTGCTGTATGAATGGGAGAAAAGGGTTAGATTGGATGTTAATAGTCAATCCAATGAGAAAGTGTTGTTTTACAAAAGATTTGTTGATGATTGTTTTATGATATGGAAAGGCTCCTTGTTGGAGCTGGAAGCATATGTGCAATACTTGAATGATTCAACTGATTTTTTAAAGTTTAAAATGGAAGCCTCAGATAGTACTATGAATTTTTTGGATGTAACTTTGTTTAAGGTTAACAATAAATTAGAATCTAAAGTATTTAGAAAGGAGGTTGATGCTTTGAGGTATGTGAATAGGGATAGTATGCATGCCCCCATATCTTTAAAGGAATAATTAAAGTACAATTTATAAGATTGAGTAAGCTGAATACGGTTGAGGGTATTTTTTCTGAACAGGTAGAGATTATGTCACACGAGTTTGAGAGAAGTGGTTACTCCAAACATTTAATAAATAGAGTAAGTGATGAAGTGATAAGAGATAGACAGTTTAAATATAGGCCAATACTGGGGGTTGGCAGTGAAAAAAGTAATGATGACTTATGTGTAGCTAATGAAACCTTGAGGTACCTGACAACATACAACTTGAACACACGAAATGTGTGTGGTATAATAGAGAAGAAATGGCCAATTTTATTGGCTATGCCTGAGATAAAAGCTATTGTAGGTGATAAACCAAGGTTTGCTTATAGGAGCTCTGAGGCGCTGAAACAGAAAATATGTTATAAAGACTTTCAAATTAAAGCTAAAGGAAGAAGCAAAGCAGTAGGGATGATTAAATGTTACAATTGTTCTTGTTGTAATGATTTATATGAAGGAGATACTGCATTTCATCACCCTATAAGTGGAGAAATTTTTGCTATAAAAGCTTTAACTGCATGCAATGAGGAAAGGATAGTGTATTTAGCTACATGTATATTATGTACATCATTTTATGTGGGCAAAACAATCAGAAGGTTAAGAGAAAGAATAGTGGAGCATAAATCTGAAGTAAGGAGAAAGGTATTAACAAATGCCGTGAGTAAGCATGCCATGGATAAAGGTGAAGGGCATGTTTTTAAGTTTAGGGTGTTGAGTAAAGTGGAAGGGAGTTTAAGGAAGGGTGACATTAATAATTTTTTGGAGCTGAGGGAATTAGAGTGGATTATCAGGCTCCAGGCGGATGTACCCCCTGGTTTGAATAATGCAGTCAGCTTGAAGCCAGTATTGGTTAAGAGACAGAGAGAGAGGCTTTAATAGGGTATAATTTGGTATTTTGTTTGATGGAGTTCATTATAGGTTGCTGGCTGTTTTTCATGTATATATATGTTAGATATAAATATATCGTTTATATAAAGTTGTTTTATTATTATTTTCATTTTTATTTATCTTCCGTACAAATGGAAGAATTGTATGCATAGTAGGAATTTTTGTTCTTATGAGCTACATATTATTTTTAGGCTTGATTGTTAATTAGTATGTGGGATGGGCTAAAGCATGTGATTTTATGTTCTCCTATTTAAATGCTGATTTTTTGTACTGATTTATACTGATGAAGGGTACAGACCCGAAAGCTTTATCTAATAAAGTTCTTGGTGTGGTTTTGTTGCCCTCAAAATAACTTAACAGCCCTTGAACCCAGGAACATGAACACCACAGTCACTGACTTTACCACTAAGGCATCTGAGATATATACAAATGTTATGGTGTTTAGAATATACATTCTACTACAGGCATTCCTGACTACTGAAAACAAATGTGGCAGTCAGTTGGTGTACATATGTCTGATACATGTTAATATTCATATGTTTGTGGAATTAGGTGTTGCAATGTGACATGACAGGGTGTATTATGGATGAGAGAGGTTCTTGTTTTGTGTTCTTTTTATATTGATTCCATACTCCATGTATACCCCCCAGTTCACTTATTGAACATCCGACCCAGGTTCTCCTTGTTGCATGATTTCATTACCCATTATTCCTCCCCACCCCAATCTTCACATACACATCAATCATCCCTTATATGGTGAATTAGGTTAATATTAATAGTCATAATACCAGAGCTGCATGTCTTTTTTGTACACGTCAATTCCTTTGGATTGCTTCTGTGTCACAGTGTGTTCATAGATGTTTATATATATGGCTATTGATTAACTGTAATTTTATATATATATATATATATATATATATATATATATATATATATATGTGTATAGCTTTATATTTATATCTATGTGCATACATCACTGACATGTATATATGTATATATATCTATATATATATATATATATATATATATATATATATATATATATTATATATATATATATATATATATATATATATATATATATATGTATAGATATATTTCATATTGATTTGTAACAGTTATACATATGTAGACTTGTATATGATGGTTCACAAACTACAGTACATTACAATGTACTCTACATATGTACACAAAGTGACTGTCCCATTTGTGGTCATTATTGTGGAATGCATATGGTATAAGGTGTAGTCTAAACACCATGAAACATGTATACACTTCAGATGGCTTAGTGGTAAGTTCCATGACTATAGTGTGCTTGGTCCAGGTTTCAATACTTGTGATGCTTTAACAATGTTTTTTACACCAGAATAGGGCTCATTTAAGCAGTTGTAAGCATGTTTAAAAGTGTTTGTGTGACATTAAAGCAGCGGTTAAACACAGTTAAACAAACTGTGTAATGTATAACCTATGCGCGCAAACACAGCCACATCCGCTAACTACTCAGGATATATACATTTCAATGAAGTAACATCTCACTATGTGCTTACATAGCATTACATTCTCTGTTGACTGTACTCTCCTGCACACATGGGTTTATATGGGTGGTTCAAATGTTTATTATACAGATGATTGCTACCTATATATGCAAGCTGTGGTTAAGGTATACTTTTGCAGATGATAAACATCCCTGACTTTACTGGGATTTGAACCTCGAATGCACAGATACTATGCAGATGCTGTAACCATTAAACTATTGACATTAACGTTGCTTCTGCCTGTTTCCTATTTATATGATTTCTATGTGTAAGCTAGGCTAAGCAAAGGGCGGAGGCACCCAAACCCACTGAGCTTCACTTACTCTTGAAATAAAACATATAACAAATGAAATGAGAGACAATAAATTACATTCCTAACTACATTAGGCATAGCCCCTCACTGACACACTTCAAGGGAAACCTTGTTGTGTGAATGGGTAACAGAATATACACCCCTGGGATCATGTGTCCCAGAACCATACAGCCAGGGGGTGGGGCAGCCCATCCAGTTTGATAACTGCAAGACCTGTTGGGGAAATTGAATGGTGTTGAATTGTCACATTAGCTTGCCCTCTTCAGATCACTAGGTGCCCCTATCACCCTCCACCACCTCAGTCTTCAACAGCTTCTGGCAACTCTGCCTGGAATTGCTTCATTGGCTATGCTTGACAGAGGCTCAGTTACTTCATCAATGGTGCAGAGAAAGCCAACACACTGTAGCTATGCTTCTAATTGCCCTTGGGCAGATAGCCTTCTACATATCTGTGAACCTCTAAAGTGCAGGCCATCACAGCCATAATATGTGAATAAACAGACTTTCAGATCACAATATACAGTGAGAAATCACCAGGTAGTCAGGAAACGGTTAAGTACAGCAAGAACATACAGAACACTGATACTTATTCACTCTGAAAGCCTATCTTGGAAGCTAGAAGACTTGTATAAGTTTAAGGCTTTTTATTGCTTACCAGCAGGTTACCTACACGAGAGATGAGAAACAGTCACAGATGGGAAACATGCATGCAACAATACCATACCGGCTTATGTGTCGGCCTTAGGCTTTGGAATACTGGCCAAGGCTATTGGCACCCCCATGGCGCCTTTTTTAGGGGAGTCTCAAAGGTGATTACCAGCTCCATAAACAGCACAACAGCAGAATCAATGAGGGTTATGCTACTCAACACCAGGGATTGTGATCACAACATGCATGCACTCACAGCACTCCTCAGTATGGACGTCAACATCTGTGCAGTAACTGAGACCTGTTTTAAGGCTCCTAAGAGCACACCAGCACTACCAGACTATAACCCATACCACACATTTCGGCCACAGAACATGGAATGACACAGACATGGAGGGGATGTATCCATATTCATCAGGGATACATACACCTCCAGGTTAGTGGGGCAGCATGATACCTCTGAGATCATCCATGTGCATCTAACATCAGCCACAACTGCAATGTAAACTGTGGCCTGCTACAGATCACCCTGCATGACCCAGGACCCCCACTCCACCTACCTGGAGACAGTGGAGAACATGACAGTCCTACTGCACACCCTGGCATTGGTTGATGTCAACTACCCTACCATTAACTGGGAAACTTACTCAAGTACTCACTTCCAGGCCCAGCGCTTCCTGGAATTTATCACCTCATATGCCCTGTATCAGGTGGTAAACTCTCTAACGAGGGGTGGAAACATGCTAGAAGTGGTAATCACCAACATGGGTGACAGGTGCACCACAGCAGAGGTAAACCGGTCACTGGTTAGATCTGACCATGAACTATTCACTGTTTCCACACCCAACCATCTCCCCCACCCACAGAAACCACAGTGTATACCTTTCCTACAGCTAAATTTACACTACTAGAGACTGGGGTGGGGGGTTTCACAGCCCCCACACTAAGGGGAAACACTGCTCAAGATACATACAGATTTACAAATGCAATCTATAAGCACCTACAAGTATGTATGCATCGTGTCATCACTGGTAAACGAAGACTCACTCCTCCTAGACAAGGACTCCAGTCTGGTGGACCCCTGCAATAAACAGGCTATACAACAGAAGTAGGACAGTGTTCCAGACAATCAGCATATCCCACGAGGGACAGACATCCGTGACCAGTATTAGTAAGATACGTAGGTCCCTCATGAAATCATCCAAGGCTAACATCAACAGGAAAATAGGCAAGGATTCAAAAGATAACCACAAAGCCTTCTTTGGCTATGTCAAGGATCTAAGTGGTAATGCACAGATTTGCTCTGTGCCGGTGAAATATAGCACAAAATATGTTGACCCTACTGATATCACCAACATCCTTGCAGATACATTCAGTTCATACTTCACCCCCTAAAGAGCCCACAACAATAGACGAAAGGTACAGTATCCCAGACATCAGAGACACACAGGTGGAAATGGCCCTCTCTAACAGCAGAACAAAGCATCAATGAAGGCAGATGGTGTCCCAGACTGCATCTTGCAAACACTACAAGACAATCTGACCCACCACCTAATTAAGCCTTTCAACCTCAGCCTCTCCACAGGCTACATGCCCATACAATGGCACGTGGCAACGGTTATTCCACTCCACCAAAGTGGAATCACAACTGACCATGGTAACTACCACCCCATAAGCCCTAGCCTGGTCTGCAATGGTATGGAGTGCATCCTCATGGCACTCATTAAAAAAGACATTGGTAACCTCAAAACACGTGACCCAACCCAGGTCAGCTTGGATGAGTGCAGTTCATGCCTACTGAACCTGTTTGACGTCTTACATACAGTCACCAAGACGTTAGATGAGAGGAGAGGTGGTTCATACATACTACTTGGACCTCACCAAGGCTTTTGACACCATGCCCCACTCAGGTATTATTGATAAACACACCAGCCTGTACATACACCCATACATCACAGGTTGGGTTGTCAACAGGCTTACACACAGAACCCACATGGTACGACTAGTGGTATCCAGGTCCAACTCTTAACCAGTCACGACTGGTGTCCCACAGGACTCAGTCCTGGGAGCCCTACTGTTTGGCATATACTCAGAGGTACAGGCAAACACAGGTGGACTACGGCAGACCTTGTTTGGCAATGACTGCAAACTGGGAGCCATAATTGACAGTCCAGCTAACACAGACATCCATCGAGGGGCCTCACAGAGACCGACACAGGGTGTCAAACTCATGGCCTCCAGCTAAGTGCCACTAACTGCATGGTCATTCCATTGTGGACTATTAAGCATCCACATATTAACACATACGTGGCAGCCACTTTAATACAGACAAGGTAATAGGGTATCTGGGGACTAAGGTAGATAGTGATCTCTCCTTTGGCAATAATATCTCCAAAGTAGTTAGGACACCCATCTATGTAGGCCATCTGATTACTAAAGGGCTCCCATCTAGACATACTGAGGTTATAGTGCCCCTTTACTCATCACTCATCAGTCCCATCATAGAGTATAGTAACCCATTTAGGATGTACCTCAGAAGACACATCCAACAGCTGAAAGGTCCATGAATGTACCTCGCCAAGAGGATTATTGGTCTCAAACATATGTCCTATGCAGCCAGACTGAATAAGCTCCTACTTTACTCAGTGGCATCTCGTTTACTCGGAGATGATCTCTGCTGGCCAACAAAGCCATGTCGAACTCAGGCTTAATGTATATGCTCCACCTATGGAAATCCATGTCACAGTGAGCCACACACTGTAGTGAGCTGAACCTTGCCACAATAATAACTGGAAGATGCTGGAGGGATGGATTCCTGTCACAGAAACTCCCCATACTTTGGAACAATATCCCTAATTACATTATACAGAGCCTCTCACTAACACTCTTCATGAGAAACCTTGAAGAGTGGATGGGGAACAGTAGATACACCCCAGGGATCCTGCCATTAGCTCTGCTCCACAGAGGGACATTTAATGAATCAATGGGGTGGCAAAAGCTGACACATTTTGGCTAGGCTTATGAATGCCCTCAGGTAGTTAGCCAAATACCTACCAATGAACCTACGGACCTATACATACAGTATCAGCACATGCTGATAGCTTAATTTGCTGTTCAGGTGTTGACTTACCTTGTGCAATAGCTGTTGTGTGTGCAATAGTTGAGGGCTGCCTATGTTGGATGCGCACAGTCGACTGCCTATACATGACAATTTACAGGTAGTCTTGTGTGTGTGCCATCCATTTTTACTGTGTGTGCAGGTGGAGAAAGGAATCAGTCCCAGGTACCTACACTGTCAGTTTGTGTGCTATATGTTCCCTCCTTGCCAAGGCAAGGGCATACTGGGCACGCCTCCGTCTGCCTACTGGGGCTGGCTCAGGGTGTTCATGGTCTGAGTACCTCTGTGCCTGTGGGTCCCTTGGCAATGGTGGTGGGCTGTGAGGGCCTTCACCATTCTGTCCCTGCTGCAGCTGTTTCAGCAGGATCATATTGTGCAGCATGGCACATACTATGAAGATGTGGGCACACGTGCCTGGGGAGTACTGCAAGGCTCCACCAGATATGTCCAAGCAACAATACTGTGATTTAAGTATCCCAAACACATGCTCTATGATGATTCTGGTTTGTGTGTGTGCCTCATTATGGCATTCCTGCATGGGTGTGTGTGCATTTCTGATGGGAGTCATCATCCACTGTTCCAGTGCATAGCCAGCATCCCCCACCAGGTGGCCATATGGGATGTCCCCCTGGCAAATACCTGATACAGCTGTGAGGCTTGCCAGATGTGGGACTCAAGATAGCTTTCAGGGCTGCCAGCACACACATCCATGATAATGCCCTGGGCATTGCACACAACCTGGCAGTTGATGGAAGGGTATCCCTTGCGATTTATGTAGTGCCTACCCTGCTCACCAGGTGGTGACTTGATGTGTATGTGTGTGCAATCTATTGCACCCAGTACCTCTGGGTATTCTGCCACACGGTGGAAGAGACGCATATTGCTGGCCAACTCCTCCTGCATTCAGGGGAAGTATATGTGCTCATTGGCATGTGGTAACATGGCATCCAGGAACTGGTGAAGTACCCTGGATGCTGCTGCCTGTGAGATCCCCATGATATTCCCAGTTGGCCTTTGAAAGGTACCTGTAGCTAGTATTCTCAGGCTTACACATACCTTTGTATCCACTGGGATGGGTTCCCCTCTGTTTGTTCTGTCTCTGAGGCGTGGCCGGCACAGCTCCACAAGTTGCTGTAGGGTGTCCCTGTCCAACCTGTAACACTCTACTATCTCCAGATCATGTAGCCTCTGGTAGGTTACCCTGGGTCTGAACACTCTTCTCCTCCTCTGGTGCCTGAGGTGGTTGTGTGCATCATCCTCCACACCACCTTCAGTCTCCAACACATGCTGGTGGATCAAAGCTATGGCAGCCCCTAACATGTACATACTAAAAGTTCCCCATCTGTATACACCAATGGTGCAGGGTGTATGGGAATACACAAGTGTGTTTGAGGTGCTTTCACACTTTATACTATTTTGCTACATATGCTGCTGATGTCATTGGGTGTGTATCAGCAATTCCAGCTGCAGGGTATCTTAATTATGGGTTTTACAGTGAGTACTGGAAGTGTGGGGCCTTTAGTGTGGACTTATGCTTGCCTGCCTTGATTAATCTGTTGCCCATTAATTCACTTTTAAACCTGGATCCCCCCATTATCAGGCATGCATCCACCTGTCGTTTTTCTTGTGTTGTACTTTCTCTACCCAGCCATGTGTTGCAAAATGTGTCTTGTAGCTGATATACTGCAAATCCGCTTTGTTCTGCTGTGACACTTTACTATTTTCTTTGCAGTACAGCCCCACCCCTTTCCTGTTCTGCAGGTAGCTGCTTGCAGCCTTGTTAGCTTTTTTCAATGGCCCACTGTAGGTTCCTAGGTGTTAATTAGTCATTTGTACTCAAATTTCCCTGCTGCATCATTTCCTTATTTCTTTCTGATATCCTTTCTGTTTCAGCTCCGGTGCCTGCCGCGCAAACCTGTTTACCGGGTTTAAGCACGTTTTCATCTCCGTTCACATGCATACTCGGTTACCTTGTGTAATCTCAACTAAGCAAAGCTATAGCCAGTTCAGCACCCCCCTATCATGCAGCTTTGCTTACCTATGGGAAAACCGGATTAGCAATGCTCCAATGTGCTTACAGCAAAGGTGACGCACCCCTCTCTTGATGTCATCATTATCTCAAGGGCACACCTCTGTGTTATAACGCTACACTGTGAGGTGCATCCTTACACCAGTGGGGAATCTGTGATTCACTATTAGTCCTCTCATTTGCATGGTATTGCCTACTAATTCCTAGCTACTGTGCAAAACACTGTCACAGCCCCTTAGCAACCCTTGCACCATGGTGTGGTGTAACATGTCTGCCATTGACTATTCTGGGAAAATCATAATATGTGTTACATTGCAGTTTTATTCTGTATTTTTCTCTTTTTCTTGCAATCAGGTTTGCGCCGCTGCCCTGCGCTTAAACTTCGTGATAGTGCAAAAAATGAAATTTAACATTCTTTTTATATTTTGTACATGCTTTTTTATGCCAATGGCTATATATTTAGCCATTAGCATATATTAACAATATAATACATGTGTTTGGCCAGCTGTCATGGCTCCGATTTTATGTTTGCAAAAATGTAAACTGTTTTTTTTTACAGTTTACATTCCTGTATGCTTACACTACGCCTGCACCACTTCCTGGATCGCTAAATACCTTCATTTGCATGCTACACTGCTGCAACTGGGGTAATTAGCATACAGGGGCCGGGAGATGTGCGGGCGTAGCGTACGCAGGTAGTGCACATGGAAACAGCTCGTACCTGGATTGCTCGCCGGCCATATTTGGTGTTGGAACGTCAATGCTACACCTGCACCTGGTGCAAGCTTCATGAATCCCGGGGATTGTCTTTGTAATTCTTTTCACATTTACAGTATCTGCTTATTGCTAACTAAATAGTGAAATTAGATGCTTATCAAGTGGAATCTGTTCTTTTAAAGCAAAATATATTTTTTATTTTGATATTTTTGCTGATGGGGGGATTGGTCCTTGGAGCCGTTTTTATCCTAACTGAAGTGCAAGAACTCAAAGTTATAGTGGAGACTACATTTATGTAGATACAGAATATAAGGCTTTATCAAGTAAAATCAGAAAGTTTTATATGGACATACCACAGAGATTAGAGTAATAAGGCATTGTATAAAAGAACTTGGCATAATATATGACATAAAATTGAGCAATATCATACTGCAGCAAAGCATAGTATAGATTTCCTTTGAAATAATAAAGAGATGAGAATCAAGGCTAAGTGCTTTGCAAGACCTGAAGAATAATGTTTCTCCACTTCTTGAGGCCCTTACTAAACTCCTTGTTGAGTCTTATGTAATTAAATCGGTTTTGTCAGACTTAAAAAAGGGTCAACTCTAAGAGGATCTCTGAGACTGCAGACAATGCTCCTTTTCAGAACATTTTACTGCAAAACATATTCTATAGTCATAGAAGTCTTAACAATAAAATAATAATAACTGATGTAAAAGTCCATAGGAGCAGAAGAATTTTTATAACGAGTGACCTTCCTGAATTGGTTTCTCACAAAATTATTGTTAAAAATAGATACTGATTTAATGCACGTTTCATTCTGTAAGATTATTAGAGTATTCTGAGACTCAATTTAATTAAATAGCTCAGTTATCAAGTTTCAGTTAAGGGTAGGAAAAGGTTGCTGATGAAAATCTGTTGTTACTATTGCTTATCAGTGTTCTGCAATGGTTCTGGGCTCTTATAGTGACTGAGTGTTTCTTTTTTCAAGGTAACTTATGAAACGTTTCCTTAATCAGAGGATGCCAAGGAGAAGAAGAGCATACACTGCTTCATTTGCAATAGCAGGTCATTTAATGTCTAACATAAATTAGATGACTATAAGGGTACTTTAACCATAGAGTGCTTGTTCTTACTGTATAAATTATTTTGCAGTTATTTCTGTGACACCTGACTAATTGCAGGTATGACTGTAATTTGTCCCAGGAGTACTTTTATCATACAATTCCCCCAAATATGACAAGCACCATAAGATTAATGCCATCCATAGGGCTATATCATGTTTTTCTCAATGTATTCCATGATTCTGTTAATGGTTGTGACAGATAAGTTCACGTTGTTGACAGTACAGACAGTGGGAATAAGCCAGCTCATGTTCACCTAATCTCAGCATTTATAATGCCTTTTTTTGTGAATGTTTGTAGGGCATCTTACTTTACAAGTAGATGACAGCATCTGAGTGATTTCTCTTAAAAGGCCTGTCACTGTTCCTACTGAACTGATATGTGTTGGATGTGATGTTAATACGAAGTCTAACATACTTTCTTGAATAATGTGTTTATTTATTTATTTATTTCCATGTGGGGAAGCAAAATTTGCTGACTGAACCCATACACATGAGTAAAATGCTGTGAATACATTTATTCCTTAGGAAAAAAAAATGTTTCAAAATGTATATTCATTAAGATGCAACTAAATGTGTCCTTTGAAAGGCTATTGGATTGGTTGGGCGGTATATATATATATATATATATATATATATATATATATATATATAGTTGTACGATTTGTATGAATTTGTGGTTGTTTACTGGCATAGAGGATCTCAATGTTGCTACCAGAGTATGTCCTTATGCTGTGATCCCAGATAATGTCAGTACATTTTCTATTCAAGAGCTCTGTCACTTTTTAAAGCACACTAACTCTCTGATGGGATATATGGATTGCCACAGGTACATGCAAACACTTATAGAATGGACAATACATGTGAAATAACCTATGTAAGCTGATATTAGAAGACAAATCTCAGGCTAAGCACATTCTCTAGAAGAGCACTTATCTTCCTTAGAACCACACCCTATTTTTCCATAAATAAAGCAAGTACTTTGAATGTGATCCATATAGGATGCAAGCAACTTCAACTTCTCCACAAGCATAAAAGTCAGTAAAATATCACTGAATCAACAGTGTCATTATATTCTCTCAGGGGTAAAAAGCCATTATCCTACACCACTGTCACTTCCTCTGGATCTACAGTAACTACAGGCAAACCCTAAATATCTAGTGGCAGAATTTGCATAATATGGATTTCCTAATCAATAAGGACCAGGTTGGACAGAGGGAAAAAACGCCAAACAGTAACTCCACAAGAAAAGAGTTTTACATACTAAAATCAGTTTCACCTGAAAGTGAAAGCAATACTGCATGAAAAAAAATATTTGGATCATATGAAGATGTTTAGAAGAACCAGCATAAAATCTTGGTTAAATGTATAGATTTTCCTGTCAAAAATATTTCTTCACTGTCTGACATGGATTCTTAGGAATGTATATTTAAATTAATATAATTCATACACAGCAAATTCAAAGAATGCCAACATGTTGACGAGTAATGAGAAATGTATTTCTGATGTAATTCTATCTATCATTACTCATGTAAAGCTAAGTCACATTTCAAAGTAAATCGGGTATAATTTGAACACCAAGGTAAGAAACCAGTTTTCACAATAAGAACATTTGTCCTTCATATATAAATACATATAGTTATACTGATAAAGATTTGGAATAAATATAATAATATTAGTATAATAAATGTAAAATATTTTAAGTAATATTTTAGTTTTACATAAGAGTCATACAGATACATTCAACATAATCAGTATTCACAAATGCTGATATACTTCATTAGTATTAACACATATCTCTATCAGTTTAGCTCAAGTTTTATCTATAAACTAGCACAAGAACAATTTGAAACTGGCTCAATGAATAGTACTCACTGAAATGTCTATTCACTACATCTTTCTCGTTCTTGTCTTGAGATTGACTCTGGGCAGCTGTACTCCGACTGACTATATCCATGGCTATATTCTCTTCCATGCTCTTCTTTATGCCTACATTACTTTTCCTCACAGTCACCCATGTTCCCCTTTCTTAATCTTAAACCTTTCATCCACACACAAAGGCATGTTTACTAACCCCCCTCAGTTCCAATCTCATCTCCATTACCTTTAAAACAATCAAAACATGAAAACACCTCCCTCTTTCTCCTCCTGCCCCTGTCACTTCCAGTTATTTCTCATTTACAGCACTGCTTTCTGCAGCTAATTACTTCATCATCCCTCAGTCATCAAAAACATACCCCACTGCACAACCTCCTAAGCATTTTTTTAAACACACACCTGTACATGTCATTCTGCTCATTAGGACTAACACTGAAACTAGCCTAGGCACATCCCATAACTCCCTCCCACAACATCACAACTCTTCCTCACCAATCTCCTGTGTTTTAATCAGTATATCTGCAACCACCTTCCTCCTCTATTTCCCCAAACATTATTGCAGTTACTGAATACTGGACCAGAAGTGATATGCTAAAATTGCTTCTATGACTCAAGGCCAGGAAATAGATGAGGAATCTGAATCCACAAGTTATTGCCAAAACCAATGCCCTCCATGGCACTGACCAGAAATTTATTCCTCTAAATTAGTTGCTTGGATTAACATATCACTTCTGGTTGTAGAATACTACCTTCACCTCCCTCTCCAAATTTATATCCCTTATTCATGCTATTTTAACTTCAACTCCTAGCATAAAAAGCTACTGATACTAGTGGTTTTCAACCTTAAATACTCTGTACCTCACTCCAATTGCTAAATACCTAACAAACCTGGAGCTCTTACAACTGATTAAAACATTGTCTCCACAACCATTCCTTCCTTTATTTACTGATCATCAAAAAATCTATCATTAATCAACAACATAACCATTCGTCCACCATCATTTAGTGGCTATTCAATTATCATCTTCCAAAACATTAGCCATATTCTTAGACCACCATCCAAATATATTACTCTCATGCCAAAAACTGTCAAAAATATTGAAAACCTCAAATGCCACCTATCAGCTACTATTGGTCTGACATTCTATCCCTGTGAGATTTCAACAAAGTCACTGTGCCACTAGCTATAATCTTTCAGAAACTGCAAAGCAAATTATTGTCCAGCGCAACTCTTTGATCCCATCATAATAAAAACTTCCATCTTACCAAAGAACTGAAATATCTTCTCAAGCTAAGAGAAATGTCTGGCACATATGAAAAAAAACCTTCCAAGATAACTGTACAAACTTTACCTCTATTTTTAATCTGTCAAAATGGTTCTGGCATTTAGACCTTTGCCTACCTCTTTCCTACCTCCATGCCCTTCACCATTCATTCAACAATAGTATTTTTAAAAACATTCAACAAAGACAGTTAACCATTGGAAAAATCTCCACAGATGCACCCTGGTTCAGACAACATCATACCCTATGTCATCTCTCAATGCAAAGACTTCGTAACTTTGCCTTTACTCCACAGCTATAACATCTGCATAACACAAACATCATGCCTAACATATGGAAAACTGATGTAATGCGATATCATCCCAAACATTAAAACATGAAATCACCTCCCACTTTCATCCTGTCTCCATTCTCCCTACCATTGGAAAAAAAATTGAAGAACTAATTTGCAATCAGTTTTCTGCCTGTATTGAACAATACCTCCTTCTGACATTGAAACAACATAGCTTCTGGTCAGACAGGACTAGAGTGCTGCAGTATAGACCTCACTGATGAGGTTCTTCTAAACACGGATAAGGGCAATCTTACAGGAGCTGTCTTCCATTATATCACTATGGCATTTTGACTTTATAGAAAACCTGCTCCTTCTTGTTGCACTACATGACATGGTCATCAGTTCTGATGTTTCTTGGATCCATAATTTCATGTCCAATAGATTTTTTTATGATTAAAATAGAGTCTTTAGCATCTGAAGCATCACATTAAATTAAGGATGTAAATCAAGACCCTATACTTGCACTCTTGCTATTTCAATACCTTTCAACAAATTACCTTATAACCAAGCATACATACCCCTGATTCTGTACACAGTTTCTCTGCTCCAACACCTCTCAATCAAAATTTTAATCATAACTAAAAAAAACTTCTATTCCATCAATTCTCAATCACAATATTTCATTACATCTCCCCAAAGGTAGCAAAAATCTCCCAAACTCTTGGCATCAAAGACCTTAACAGCACACCAGTTAAAATTATACCATTCTTCAAATGTCTTGGTTTATGGATTGATCCATCCCTTAATCTCCAAAATTACATTGAAAAAAAACAAGGAAAAATAACTTACTACTATTCTGGTCCAGGAAAGATCCTTCTTTCTATGTACTGCAGACAGAGCTTCAATAGACAAAGGATTTCTGCTAGCACAACATGAATACAGGCTTCAACTCATATTTTATACTTCAAAGAAAAACACCTCCAATCTGCAATCTATACAAAACAAAGAGTTTTAGATTATCTCAAACTTTCTACCCTAGGAGCACCACTGTATTACCTTGCAAAAGCCAAATGGCTAACAACTGACCACAGAGGTGACCTACTACTACTAGGCTCATTCCTTTTCACACTATTACAGCCCAACTCCTTCCTACTTCATATAATTGAACTCCAATCAAAATCCACCACTATAACCTCAGGAACCTCTCCCAAGCAGGACAACTCTCCAAGCTCCACAAACAAAAAAGTGCGCCGTACAGACCATAATTCTCTAGTCTTGCCCCAAAACTCTGACAATCCTTACTCAGTGACCAAACTGAACTGTCCTCTTTCTTCACATCCAAAGCATAACTAAAAAATGTCTTCATAGATTATTTCTGTAGTTCACATTAACTTTTCTCTACGCCAGCGTTCGATTTCTTATTTCATACTTCCATTGTTTATAACTTCCTCAACTGTTTTCCTTAACAACCTACTCATTTGTTTATTTTCATTTGTGTGCACAGACTGTTCCACCATCAGATTATAAATATTCATATATGTATTTTTGCAACTGTGTACTAAAACAAACTCTTTTTAATGTTGGTGAACTTATTCACCTGGGCTTTACCTGCAAAATGGTCAGGTGTGAACAGGTTATTACCCTGGCAAACAGATGTAAAATAAAATAAAGCTATTATACAAGTACTTTCTGGAGTTGCTGTTGACATTGAAATTGTATTAGGCCCAGCTAGGGCAGCTGTAGAGTAAGCTGATAGAGAGAGAAAATATAGACGATAACAAGAACACGGCAGGCAAAGAGGGTTGTCATAGAAGACATGGATAAGGGTAGTTAGAGAAGGCAGCAAAGATAGTCACATGCCGAATAAAGAAAAGAGAAATAAAGTATAAGACATCAAATATCTTACAGGCAAAGCTAAGAGAAACTGCAATATGGACCATTTATACATCACTTTTTTATCTAAAAGAATTCCTGAATGGAACTAAAGAACACACCTACAGTAGCAAATTAACTCCCTTGCAAGTATCAGAAACAATAGTCATTCAGAATGAGTAATTATGCTTAGCTAGTAGATCAAACTGTGAGACTGAGAAAATAAGAAAAGGTTGCTTCCTATACAACCTGCATATGAAGATGTGAGTATTAAATTAAACAAGATGGTGAGCAATAATGCAATAAGAAGGAAATTAAATTAACATTGTTCTGGAGATATACAAATAGGTGCTTATCCTATAAACTAATGAGAAGTGTCTCAAACACAGATTAGCCCATTTTAGACTGATGTTTTGGTATATATTTGTAGAAGTACCAAGACTGAGAGGTGGAGCTTCAAGTCCACATATGAAATACTTGAAGGCTTCCTAACATGCTACATTTGGACAAGAAGACATGAAACCACGCCATTGAGGAGATGGAACTGGATCGAATTCCAGTGGCATGGCAGGCATTTTACAGTTACATATATAATCAGATCATCTCCCCATGTGAATTTCTCTTTGGAAGGATAACCAATGGAGCACAAGAAACAGCTGAAATGAGAGTGAATGACTACCAGGAAAGAAAACAAGCTACTGATACATTTGAGGAAGAACTGCAGCCTGTGAAAAAAGATTTGTAAGAACAACTGTGTAGCTCTGACATGGGTTGAATGCAATGCAAGCTGAGAAAGGTCAACATAGAGAGAGGTACAAGGCCCAGGCTGTGGACCAACAGCTACATTAGTCAATGGGTATTGTGAAACAGCAGCAAGACAGGTTGATCCAGGAGTGAGATGGAAGATGGAGAGAGTGATGTGGTATGAAGGCAAGATGGTAATCAAGCAGCTAAGTGACTACAGGATGAGGATTTTTCAGGAACAACAAGAAAATGGATGCCATTGAGACAGGAATACCAGTGTATTTATCCTTGGTTTCAATGGGCGCATGTAGAAAAGTGAAAGGTCACAGAGATGTGGATATAATCTGAGCATGAGAAACCACTTACTGATGGAAATAGTTTATTCTTGTTGATTTGTGAGTAGAAGAGGATAATATTTAATGTTAGTAAATGTTACAGACTGAGCACAGCTAAGACAAGTGCAATCTTTAGTATGCTAATGACTGCAATTATTATGAGCTGGGGAGAAAATAATGCAACACATTAGAAACTGAGAGTGAGAGTGAAAGCCGATGGACCAGTTTGGAGGAATCATTACTGCCAGTGCCGTGAATGATAACAAGGAGAAAAGGGGTAACAAATAAATACATGCTCTGTGGTATTCATGCAAAAAGGCAAAATTAATCTCAAAGGGATTAAGATTCACAAACAGTGAATAATGGGGGATAAGTAGTAAGGTGGAGACTAGATGAAAAAGAGAGCACGATACAGGGAATCAGGAATGTTGGAGGGAGGAAAACATTACATGGGGGTGGTAAATCAAAGAGGCTTGGGTGGGAGGGTGGACAACAAGATGGGTAAGTAGTTAAGTGGAAGGTAATTTGAAAAAACAGAGAGCGATAAGTTACAATGCGTGGGGCCTCCAGATGAATATGATGGGGAATGGGTATGATATAAGTAAATAAATGAACAGGGACTCACTGTTGAAAAGGGATTGACTATAAGGATAAGAGTTTCATGGGTGTATTAAAGAATGGCAGACTTGCTGAGGACTGTGTAGCTACACGAGAAGAGTAAAAGGAGGAGGAAGATGATTTCCTCTGGAAGTGATACTGAGTAGCTGAGAGCAGCAGACAGGAGATAGGTATGAATATCAGTATTATGAATAAATGGTTATAAAAACACTAAAAGGCAGAGGATGGTATGCTGTCATGAACCTTGAGGGGATGTACAATGAAACAGTACTGGGGAAATGTTTTTGAAAATGTTTCAAGTGGAATAACTGAAATATGCAGTAACTGAAGGCAGATAGAATGTAATAAGTATATGTGGGTAAATGACAAAGAAGGACTGACATCATATGGTTGAGCTCCCAAATATACTGAATGTTCTATCTTAAATGCACCCAATTATGATTAAAATATCTTTAATAGATATTTTGCTGGAAATGAGTGTTTTATTCACGGGTAAGATCGTCCTGCACTGGGGAATGGGGATCTGTCTCCACACCCTATGCAACTAAATGTACTTACCTCCAAAGTCACTGTCAGGAATAAAAAAGGCAAACAGTTCATAGAGTCATAGGTTGTTACTAACTATATACTGTAACCAAAGAGCCAATGAGAATGTTTGGCCAACACACCAATAAGTAGCACAGATATGCTACTTTGCCCTGGTTAAAAATCATTATTGCGGACTGCTAGCACTAATGTTTAATCTCTGATGCAAACAGCTAGGTTGGATTTAAAGATAGCTAAGGGTTTGCTCTGTTTGATGTGTAGTAAGAGCCTGTTCCAAAGAACTAGGGGTGATCTGCATCAGCTACCAATCACTCCTGCATGGCTTAATTCTCTGATGGAAGTTACGTTGTTTGGAATGGATTTTTTATGATAAGGGGCTTCATAAAGATGAAGAAACCTGAAAAAGGCATCATCTTTCATTGCATAATATGCTTAACAGAGGTCGCTCCTCAGCAGATCACACAATACAGAGTAAAAGGAAAGGGTGTTTAACCTATCAGGGTAGTTAAGGCTGCCTAAGACAGAGATTATGTTGCTTAAGTCTTAAGTTCTTTCAAGGTGATCCAAGTGCTTGACAGATACATCGAAAAGAGGCACTGTATTTCAATATATGTCTGTTCAGGGAAGAAGATAATGGAATCACAATCTTTAGGGATCTGAATGAGATGCCCTGGTAGATATGCTGTGCAAAGTAGAAAAACGTTCTTACTATGACAAAGGCATGTAAGTCAGAGAAGAGCTTGCTATCAGCATAGGTATCCAATTCCCTGATGAATTCATCTGTATTGGGATGGGTACCCGAAGTGCATGACATAAGGGAGTGATAGCTTTGTCAAAGGTAAATATACTACATTTCTTGGCATTCAACATGAGCCTGGAAGTGACACACAATAGGCATTTGTCTGATTCAGGCCCTGCTGGTGAATCTGAATTTCAGAAGAGGATTTGACATTGCATCTAATTTGTAGTTCTCTACAGACTAAGTAAATCAAAGCATACTTGAACTAAATTTTACTTCAGGTAAGTAGATGCTGTAGAGGAAAGGCCTAGGGTGGAGCACTGTGGAGTGCCACTAGTCATGTTTCTTCAAATAGAAAAGGTATGTGCTTCCACCACAATGTGCATTCTTTCAGTGAGTCAGTTTGGTATCTAGTGGACAACATACATACTTTGGCTGAGCTGGACAGAGTTTTTATGATATCTGCATGGGGAATGGTGTTAAAGGCCTTATCCTGGTCAACATAGATGATACGGATAGAGACACTCTCTTCTAGTACTTCATTCATTTATTTATTTATTTATTTATTTCAGTTTGATGACTGGGGAAGTCCACTGGGCCAAGATGAGCCCATTTTCAGTGGAGGCCCAGGGAGAAAAGCTCCACTGACAATCACAAATATGCATAACAAAGCAAAGTAGTTATATACGTTATGCTGAGTACAATCAAGCACATTTGTAGAATATACATTCATATATAGAGTAGCTCTTGTAACAGTGAAACAAAATATACAAACAAAGAAGTCATCTTCTGCATTCAGCTTCAGCAATAAATTGGCAGGGTTAAGTTTCTAATGAGTCCAAACTGGTTTGGATCAAGGGTTTGAAGATCACCTATATCATTATGCATTATCTCAGAGGTTATGCATTGCATAATCTTGCAGATAGTACTAGTAGAGTAATAGGTCTTTCTTCAACAGTGTCATTTGTGTTGCCACCCTTGTGTAATGGTACAATTATCACTGTTATCAATTGTTTTTTGACTGGAAAGCTTTCTTAACAGTTGATAACAAGGACCACAGAGTATTTTTGCACCTCATGGAGCTAGTATATATTTTTTTTGCATTGCAGATGTCCGACAATCCTGGTCCAGGGTGATTCTAGACGGTAGCATGGCAGGGAAGATATTTTGTGTGAAGGGGGTATAGAATTAGAGCTACATTTGCCTAAGAAGATATTTACAATGGTTTCAAAGTTAGAGTGGGATGCTCCTCTAAAAATAAGTTTGATGCCTAGCTAGCTATTACTTCTAAGTTTCCTGATGTAAGAGGAGGAGGCCTTCCAGTTATCCTTAGTATCTGTGGTGACTGAGTTCCTAGATGACATTTCTTGATAATATATGTAAAAGCTTTGGTTACCATTTTTAGATCTGTTCTTCTCCTGGAAAGCAGTGATGTGTTGTAGCTTTTTATTATAACTTTTATTGCTCTGGGAATTATTCCATGCGTACACTATGCTTGTGGCAAAATGGGCATGGCCTTGTCAGTATAACTGTCCATAAGATAACAGAACTCTGTGGAGTATTCTAGTATATCATTTAATGGGTTATTGGGAGGATGTAGCATATTATGTTGATCAGGAATATCAATGAGTAGAAAATAGTTTTAGAGATATCCTGAAATACAGTTTTGTTTTGTTTTTTTTGTTTTTTTTTTTTGAAGTCAGGGCTTATTTTAAGAGTGAATGTTGTTGCTAGATTGTCAGATTTAATCAAGAGGTAATGACATTGGGAATGGTGTTAAGAAGAGGAGCAATTGATTGGAAAGGCTAAAATTAAAAAAAACAGACACCACCTGGTAGGGAGGAGGCAGCTTTGAACATTGAAATTTGCATGAACAGAATAAAGAAATCTCTGTGTATATTTTTTGCTAGTTGTATAGCTTTAGAATGGATAGATGCATAGTAGATGTGTTCTAATGTAATTATTTAATAATTGTTCCCAGTGCCTGTGTTGAGTATATCCACTGGAGTGATCCCCGGGGTGAATTTTCTATTTCCCATCCACTCATCAAGGTTTCTCTTGAAGAGGGCCAGTGAGGTTCTCTGTTTGACATGTATGGGAAGTCTATTCCATAGCAAGAGCAGTCTCTGGGTTATGAGCCTATCCCTCCAGCAAGTTCTGTTGATTTTGGTAATGAGGTTGAGGTCACTGGAGTGTGTGGTGCAGAGGGATTCGGATTTCTTTAGATGTAGCATTTCTAACAGAGCTGGGTCAGACATGGCTTTGGATGTCAAGCAGAGATCGCCTCTAAGTAGGCGATATGAGACAGAGAATAGTTGGAGTTTTTTGAGTCTGTCCATATAGGACAAGTGTTTAATCCTTTTTGTGAGGTACTTTTGCAGCCTCTCCAGTTGTTGCAGGTGTCTAGTGAGGTACATGCCAAATGGGGCATTATACTCAATGATTGGCCTAATGAGGGAAGAGTAGAGGGAGACAATGACCTCTTTCTTCCTGGATGCAAAACCCTTAGTAATGAGATGTACCACATAGAAGGACTTTCTGACCACAGTGGCAATGTGGTGGTCAAAAGAGAGGCTGCTGCCAACCTGTGTTCCCAGATCACTTATAACACCTTCTGTGTTCAGTGGACTACCATTAATGTGGTAATTCATGGGAACAGTGTTTTTACCAAAGGGGATGACAACACATTTTTTGGCATTGAGCTTAAGGCCATGGTTCTGACACCAGTTGTTGGTCTTAGTGAGGCCTTTCTGTAGGATGTTAACATCATTTGGGGTGTTAATAATAGCTCCCAACTTGCAATCATCTGCAAACTTTGTCAGCCAGAGATCCTTTGTGTTGGCCTGGACTTCAAAGAAGTAGATACCAAACAGGAGAGGACCCAGGACTGCTCCCTGTGGGACTCCACTCATGAGTGGTTAGCAGTCTGACTTGCAGTCCGCTACTTTCACATTGTGGGTTCTATCTGTGAGCCAGTTTGCAACCCACCTAGTGATATAGGGGTTTATGCCTAGCTTAGTGAGTTTTTCTATGATTCCTGAATGGGGAATGGTATCAAACACCTTGGCCAGATGAAGGTAGGCTGTATGAACCACTATGCCTTCATCCACAGCTCTGGTGACTGACTCAGAGAAGTCGACCAAGTTGAACAGGTATGATCTACCCTTCACAAAACCAAACTGTGTGGGATCCAGAGTCTGGAGATTCCCTATATCCTTGCTTATTAGTTCCATGATGATGTGTTCCATAGCTTTGCATATCAGACTTGTCAGGCTAACGGGGTGATAGTTCCCAGGGTCTGTAGTCGCCCATCCTTTGTGGAGAGGGATGATTGTAGCAGTGTGCAATTCAGTAGCACCAGAGCCTGAGGTGAGGCTGTGATTGAACAAGGCACACAGGTGAGGTGCCAGTTTACTCTGTAATTCATGTAGAACATAGCCAGGGATATAGTCAGGTCCTATGGAAGCTGTATTCTTGGCCTTGGACAGTGCTGTTTTAACCTGTGCAGCAGTAATACTGGGTGCCTGGCAATCTACTGGTATTGTGATTGGTCCTTTGGCAGGGGGATAGAGGGGTGAAGTTGGCAATGAATCTGTCAACCAGAATATTGGCAATATCTGTTGGCTCAGTATAGGAGGTACCATTGTGCAGTAGCTCAGAGGAAATCTGGGTATTGCCATGGAGATTCTTTACACAAATATAGAAGGCCTTGTGGTTGTCTTTACTATCTGCAGCAATTCTGTTTTCATAGCTAGCTTTAGAGGATTTGATGAGGGATCTCAACTTTTTGTTGAGGCTGACAAGGGACTTTTTCCAGTCTTGGGACTTCACCTTATTCTGCATCAGTTTCCTCCTTCTGGTGTAGAGTTTGTTTATGGCAGGGGACCACCAAACTTGCTTCCTTTATTTGGAGGAGAGCGTCTTGGTTCTATTGGGTATGGAGAGATCCATGTATTTGTGTATGTGTTTTCAGTGTATTGGTGTATGATTCAGCGGTCATGCAACTATTCTCCATTTGCATGGGTGCCATGAAGTTATCCACCTCTGTTTTTAGGAGCCCAAAGTTAGCTTTGGAGAAGTTTTACATGGTGGTTTCCTTTGCAGGGGTGGGAGGGATGTAGATTTCCAGGGTAATTAGTTTGCGATCAGATCTAACAAGGGAGGAGTTAACTATTGGTTTAGAGCAACGGTCGCCCATGTTAGTAATGACCAGGTCAAGGATGTTGCTATCTCTAGTGGGGGTAAGAACGAGCTGGTCCAGTGCATTTGAATTAATGAATTCCAGGAAACGTTGGACAAGTGTATTGGTACATGAGTAGTTTTTCCAGTTAATGGAGGGGTAGTTGAAGTTGCTCAGTATGAGGTTGTTTGGTTGGACCCTAATATTCTCCAATGTGCTTAGGAACATGGAGTGTGAGTCTTGGGACGTTGTTGGGGACCTATAGCAGGCTACTACCTGAATCGCTGTCTAATCCAATGTTAGCTGCACCTGAAGTATCTTTGATGTGTTATGTTGGGCGACCAGTCTAGAGATGTGCACATCCTTTATGAATATGAAAACACCACCGTCTTTGGAGCTTCGGTCCAAGTTAAGGGGCTGAAAGGTGTGGAATGAGTTATAGCCTGGCAGTGCATGGGTGCTTTCTGCTGCCTTGAACCAGGTTTCTGTTACAGCACAAATGTCAATGTTCTCCATTTTAAGACGTGTTTTGAGCAAGAGCATTTTCAGATTTAGACTTCTAGCGTTGAGCAGCATGACCCTCAGATTGCATTTGTTTGTAGCTGTTACAGTGGTAATTTGGTCTTTGGAACACTGCCTAAAAAAGGCACTATAGGGATGTCAAGAGCCTTGGCCAGTATCCATAAGCCCAGGGGTGACAGATGCAGGCCATCTCTTGCAAAGCATCGAGGTCTGTTAATCATGTCATCCCAGGCAGACAGATACTGGATCCCCATAGAATGACACCAGAAACTTAGCCAATTGTTGAAATCGATGATTTTCTGCCTGTACTGTGGTATCATTCTGGGTGATGGTAGGATGCTGCTCAGGGCTAGGGTCATACCTGCCTGGACTACATAATCCAAGAGCTCCTCCATGCCTCTTTTCATGTAGTCCAGGGAGGTACATCTCAGGTCATTCACACCCACATGTACAATGACAGAGTCATATTTGTACCTGTTGTTGAGGGACCTGAGTGCATGCGTTATGTGGTGGATCCTGGCACCTGACAGGCAGCTGACTGTTACTTTCTCCTTATTCAACCTAGTGACTGGGACATCAGTGTGTCTTACTATTGAGTCACCTATGACTAGTGTGTTGGGCATGCTGTTCTGCCTTAGGGACTTTGGTTGAGTGGCACACTGTTTAGGAGAGTTATGTGTCTTGTGATTAGTGTTGTGTTATGTTGTGGTGGTCGAGTGTGTTTCAGCCTTGGAGGTCTCTGCTGTTTGGGTAGATCTTTATTGAGAGCCTCCGCGAAGTTGGGTGTGTGGTTTGTGTTTTTATGTGAAGGCAGTGCTGGTGTGTGTTCTGGAGGGCTATGTGTTCCATGTGGTGTGGTGCAAGTGTTGACCTTCTCCTCTTGACCAGCTATTCCGGTCTTGGCTGGAGAGTGCGTGGCTTCCAATTTGGATATATAAGTGCATCTCTCGCAAGTCTGAGTATTGGGAGTTAAGAGGAGAGGGTTGTCAGTGTACATGAGGCAGTTCCTACATTGCCTCAGGATGCCCAAGTTCACCAGGTAAATAGGAGAAAGCACAGGTAAGGAGTCTTCAAAGGAAACAAATAGAAGAAGAATGTTGTGGTATAACAAAGCAGAAATGCAAAAACTAAGCTAAGACTGAGTTCAGGTACACAGAAAAACACATTTCTGTATGTTAGAAAGTGATTAAGCTCAAACTGGTTGATTTCTATGAGAATCTCTAGAATGACACCTGGGTGTAGTGGTAAGAAACTGTTTTTGTAGCCATCTTAGTTTTTATGGGCATCATTAGACAATATAACAATTGTCTCATGTTTACTGACAACCATCTACAACTTAAACAAACTGATATGGTATATGAGAGATGTAGTAAAATAATGTTAATGGAGACAAAGCCCTCATGCATAGCCCTTACAAATAACAGTCTGGCTGTCAGTACCACACAACACCACACTAAACTACTTATGCACAGCTCAGACCAAACACATAGCTTTTAATATGCTGACACTCTTAAAAGTACTCTGCCTAAATCACAAACACCTCCAAAATGCAACCTAAGAAACACATGCCCTCAGCACCTTCACAAACACACAGGTAGCACCCACTATGAAACATGCATCCAAGACTTACATTGTCTCAAGTCAAAAGCCCAAGATGCAAACCTCCACACAATCCAGTCTCCTAGTTATAGCTAACTCCATTCTGAGACACAATGATGCACCACTCACCAGGCTGTGTAAGGAGGGGGGGGAGTCACAGTTAGTTACCTGTCAGATGCCAGGATTCACCGCATCATGCATGCACTTAAGTTCTTGCACACCAAGAACACGTATGACACAGTCATAATGTACATGGGTGTAAATTTCTTCAGATGTATCTCCCTGGACTATAAGAAGTGAAACATGATAGAAATTTCAAAATGCATGTCCAAGGCAGGTATGAACTTTGCATTGAGCAGCATTCTACCTTTGAAAAGCATTTTACCATCACCAAGAATGATGCCACAATGCAAACAAAAGATTATTGACTACAGCAGCTGGCTTAGCTTCAAGTGTCATTCTAAGAAGGTGCAATATATCATCCTAGTAGGAGATGATAGACAGTCATAACTGCTTTGCTAGGGATAGTCTGCACCTATCCCATCAAGGCTTTCATATAAATCCTTATTCACCCTCATAGTGCCTTTTTAGGCAACATCAGTCTCCTAAATCTTCCAGCATATCAAAGCAATATCTAGATAACATAAAAGTATTGCTGCTCAGCTTTATAAAAAATAAATAAATAAATAAAAATTTGCTCCCTACATTGCTTGCCCTGGAAAACATTGATGTACACATCATCATGGAGATGTGGCTCAAGGCCAATTAGATCCCTCTATCACTGCAGGCTTTCAATGCCTGCACATATTCAGGCCACCACATTGGACGAAGGGAGTAAAGGTGGAGATGTCTCCATATTCTTTAAAAACATTTCACAACTAGACTCATTACACAAAATAATGACCTGGAACTCATTCACATCCAACTATGACAAAATCCCTTATTACATCATAGCCATCTATAGTACCCTCTTTATGCCATCCTCAGATATTCTCCTAGGTGACTTCAACTACCCCTCCATCAGCTGGCAAACTTATAATACATCTTTAAACATGTACAACCAGGCATTTCTGGACTTTAGTACAAACTCTTGGGAGCAGTTAGTCCAAATGCCAACCAGGGGTGACAGAATCCTGGACTTGTTTCTTACCAAAAAGGGATACCTTTGCTCCTCTCCAACTGTAATTTCTTCTTTGGATAAATTAGATGACACATCAGTCACATTCACTATAAGACTGGACCTGGAAACATCTTCCAATATCTCAATATTCAGAGAATATACAAAGGTTTATATATTAAAACTGATGACCTGACTAAATTCAAAATCTCCCTCTAATTTGATGACCCCACTGCTTATGTGGAATAATTTATTGTCAAATTCTATGCACAAGTAAATCACTGAATATATACAGCTGCCTCCTTTTAAGCAAATTCAATAACAGATTTGAAAATAAGACCCTGTGGTGGAACCCACATATAAGTATGCTGTATAATAAAATACAAGAACTCAGTGGACACCACATAAAAATAATCTTAACTCTGACAATGCCAAACATGCTCTTGATAACATTAACAAGGAACTCTATTCAATGATCAAATCAACCAAAGTTAAATATGAGGCAAAATAGCCACCCAATTGAGGATAACCACAAAGTCTACATTAACTGTGTTAGAAACATCTAAAGCAATGCCCAGCACTGCACAGAGCTAATGGTATATAATATCACATAGTAAGACCCAGAGGACATATGTATTGGCAGGCAGTTTTAACTAAAACATTACCCCCTCCGTCCCTTCTCATATTCTTAGATCAAATGCCTGAAACAACACCACCCTCAAATGTTCCAAGAGCAAGTTCTCAAGGCATTATATAAGGTCATCAAAACTAATTCTGTGGGGCAAGATAACATACTGGGCTGCCATCTGGCCAGCCTAAAACAGGAACTATCAGACTCCCAATATCTGTCTCCAAAAAGCTTTATGTCAGATGAATGCATGAAAGCAACAATCATCCCCCTGCACAAAGGTAGGATACCAATAGACCCAGGTAATTATATATCCATAACCTTTACCAGTTATGGAATGATTTGTTATGAAATGTATAAATAAGGACATAGGGAACCTACAAATGTTTGGCCAGTGCCAGTTCAAATTTGCCAAGGCAGATCCTGCCTACTTAACCTGGTCAATTTCTTAAAGAAGGTAACTGAAGCAAGGGATGAGGGCGAACCAGTAAACACTGTGTATCCAGAACTCAGAAAGGTGTCTGACACCATCCCACATTTGGGTATTATAGATAAACTCCCTCAGCTATATGTAAATCCCTGTGTATCGCATTGGGATAGTGAAATGAACAAAAAGATCCCAGGAAATTAGGATGAATGGTTATACATCTTCCAAAACAGACCTACCACTATTGTTACACCAAAGGATTAGTATTTGGGCAACTACTCTTTAGCATTTACTTCTTAGAGGTCACAGCAAATATTCTGGGTTTACATCTGACCAACTTTGCTGGTGACCATAAACTTAGCGCCATGATTAAGTCCCCACAGGACACCAAGATCTTTCAAGAAGGCTTTCTCCAAACAAATATCTTGTAGTTTAATTCATCAAGCATGACTTTTCATCTAACTATTACATCAACAACCCCCGCCTAAAAAAGTTGATCCTGTAGTTAAGAATCTGGCAGCTATGTAGACATTTCACTGTCCTTTGATCACTATGTATCCACTATTGTAAGGAAGTCCTTTCTCATTGCACAACTTATATCTAAAGGTAGTGTGTCCAGCACCAAGGATGCAATCATTCCACTATCATTGGGACTCATTAGGCCTCTATTTGAGTATAATGCTCCTTTTGGTATGTACCTGTCCAATCACTTATCAGAAATGACAGACAGTAATGCCTCCTCACTGAAAAATCAAGGGCCTAAATTTTAAAAACTAAGCAGACCATCGCAAAGCCTTATCCCTCTTCTCAGTATCATACAGGCTGCTAAGATGTGACCTTTGCCTTGCATGTAGAGCCTCAAGAGACCTTGTCCTTTCTAACCTATTACATATTCGCAAGTCTAGTGGTTAAGTGAACTCCTGCTCAAGTGATCTCAATCTCTTCTACAAAATAAATAGAACATGTTGGAGGAATAAATAGAGCATGTTAGAGGGATAGATTTGTATCACAGAAAATACCACTTCCAGTGAACTGTCTTCCACTCCACATAAATCAAAGTACTTCTGTTCAAATGTAATTTGGATGAATGCATGGGAAACTACCATTCCACCCCAGTTTAGCACCCGTGTCTCTCATGGATGGGGTCAGCAAGTATATGTCCCAACGTATCCATGTTCTGTCTACTTGTACACAAAATACAAGGGCCAAAAACCTACTATGGGAATGTAAGCCTAGGCTTCTTAAGATCCTCACAGATCAATAGTCTAGTAAGTACCTATGAAACTATGAACTATGATAATACTATAAACTGCCAAAGGGAATGGAGGCCAAGGGCCTTATCAGTCTTTCAGTAGGCATGCAGAAATCCACCAGCTCCAATGAAAGCAAAAGGAATACAAGAATAATGGTATTTCTTAAAGGAGTTGGGGACTAGAGGCTGGACAGTCCAAGGAACTAACCCTGTTTTCTTCATTGCTGTTATCAGTTTGAGAGCGGCAGAATGACACTTATGAAAAGCAACAGGCAGGTGACATTCCACAGCAAGTAAGACTACACAGACCTGTGACAGTGTGGTGGTTTTTAAATATGACTGGTGATTTACGGTTTTATGTACATGAGGTCAAACCACACTGAGTTTCTCGTTAACATACATAGTATTTAAAATGTTCTATTGTACCACTTTTGCCATGTGATGTAGAAGCAGTTAATCATGGAAGTCTATTTGCTTGCTTGTTTATATGCCTGCCTGTGTCTATCTGTCTGTCTGTCTATCTCCTTATATTTGGATTATATTGGGATATATTGATCCACATTTCTTTAGATTTGCAAAAATTATTGGCAGTCCTCTAAGATGACAACACATGTAAATGTGGCTATGTCCAGGCTCACTGTGTTATTTGCACTGTAAGTAGAGTTGTTATTGCTTAGTAAAGCAAGCATCTGCATAAAGCAATATATTTTGTCTTGCTTATCTGAGGAAGAAAGTATGGAAACCATCAGCAGACCAAAGAATGAGCCCCATAGAATAGCTTTGGCTACAGGGAATGAGAAGGACAGAGTATTCTTGATTAGCAATCTGAACGAATGTCAATTGATGTTGCTTTCACACTACAAAAAGGCAATTTGTCAAGACCATAATATTATCATTATGAAAGGATTCATATCGGAGGCATGGTAAAAGTCTTTTAGCAAGTCAACAAATATTGTATCAATATGATCACACTTGGCACATAACAGTGTACAGTGTTATTTCTAAGGGCCAATTTTGAAGGAAAAACATAAAATGGCCTTCTTCAATTCATACTATTTCTCACAGGTCATGCAGGAGGACTCCAGAAAGCATTAGATTTGATCTAATACTGTTGTGTCCAGTAGTATGGTCATATTATAAACAAACTGGCCTGAATGAACTTGTGGTAGAAGAGATAGAGACCTTTAAAAGATAGTAGACAAAGACAGATTTCCATTAGCTTGGATAATGTACCAGAGGTAAGACAGACATTAAAATCAGAAATCGTAGTAGACTATTGTTAACACAGTATGAAGGGAAAGAGGGATAGTTAAAGTGTTTGTTTGTGTCTTTCGACTTTTCCCGGTTAGGGGTCGCCACAGCGGAACTCCGGTCCGCTAATGATTGGCAATAGATTTTTACATGCCGAGTTTCTGGCCCTGACGCACAACCTTCAATGAAGGTACACCCATTCATGCATGTCTCCACACAGAAGATGCTCTAGCTGAGAATCGAACAGGACAATGCCTTACTGTGAGGCGACAACGCTACCGCAGCACCATCACCGCAGTCTTGTGCTTTAAATATCTTCTGTGCCACATTTTATTAATGTATTCATCAGCATGTTGTCCATCAGTCTGAAATAGTCACATGGTACTCGTAAAGGCCTGTGAGCCCTAAGAAAAGAATCAGGCACCTGAATCTTCTTAAAACAGTCATCCTGATTTTACATGCTGCACGCAATATGTCTGAATTCTAAGAACAGTAGAAATGAAATATATTTGAGTTTTTTCATTATTTACTAGTATTGTCATAAGGAAAATGAAGACAAAACTTCACCACAACCACCACCTACCAGGACCTTTACCAAAGTGTAGTTAATAGTTGTGTATCCACTGTATTCTGTTTATTCCAATTTCCTTCAATGATGATACATTTACTCATTCAACTGCAAGGTATCAAGGCTGGAATGTGCCTTTACCTCTCATTTTACTGGGTCTCTGCTGTCCCTAGTTTCCTGCAGATTTTTCATTGTCTCTTGCCTTCAAAGGATTGGTGATTTTTTGTGGAAACTCACTAAAACGGATATTAATTATAATCAAAACCGTTTAATTCTTTAAGAAATATACATTAATATAAATCATTATAATCCAATCGTTTTCTAAGTGAGTAGCAGCAGGCAGCTTGTCATTTGTTCCCCATTAATTAAGGATTAGTCCCTTCATTTGTAGTACAGGAGATGAGAACTACACTTCACCTACATATTGTGATTAATATATATATATATATATATTAACTAGCTATGTATTAGGTGAAACTGCACAGTACTTTTGCTATGATACAATGGCGTAGTGGGAGGTAACTGAACATTTAGAATAGTTTCCCCTTTTTTAAAAGTACCCCTCTGGTTTTCCTTTGCATTTGAAAAACATAAATAACAATTTCACAGAAATATCTATTTGTTTGTGTCTTTCAGCTTTTCCCGGTTAGGGGTCGCCACAGCAGAACTCTGGTCCGCTAATGATTGGCAGTTGATTTTTACGTACCAGCTTGGCAAATATCAATACCTTTCATAATTTTTTTTTTTTTTTTCTCTTTAGTCTAACCCCATGTTTCTATTAACATGAAGAAATGTATCTCACACTTTTCTTGTTGTGCACACTTCCAGGTGACAATAAAATCTAATGTCATTTTCCTTTGTTGTGTGTCACTCCGTAATAAAATTATAGGAACAAAACTAAAAAGTATCCCACTACAGTGAAAAAAAATCTATAAACAGTAAAACACTGCAAAAAGCAAACCTTTACTGGATAGAAGGAGTTATTAAAATAGTTGAGCATTTGTACTGTCATATATAGAACTTCATCAGAAATGACAATCAGTAAACCTACTCAGTCTAAATATTCACACTTAATCACATCACATGACATCACACACCAATTAAAGTAGCAAACAGTGCATCTTATTTTACAGTAAACAAACATTTTTAAAAGTGGAGATAAAATAGCTTAGGTTAAAGAAGTAATGCCAAATATCAGAAGTGCATCTTATCATTATGGGAATCATAATTTCCATGTCCTTGCGTAGTCAATATTGTTAAGGCCTGGTGGATTTGAAACATCCAATAATAGCTGCCAATGTAGCTCCCTATGGTCATGGTTTATAAACTAAGACATTTCATAATATTTTATAAAATTTATAAGCCACTTTTTTCTTAGCACATTTTTATGTTTGTTTATTTTAAGACGTAATACTGTCAATAACATAAATTAATATTAGGATGGCACAGTGGTCCTGCCAAGAGTGTTGTGACCTCTCAGCAAGAAGTTTTCCAGTTTGATTCTCAGCGGGGGTGCCTTAATTGCAGAGTCTGCATTTCCTCTATGTTTGCATGGGTTTGCACTCAGTGATTTGGTTTTCCCATACATTACAGGTGTACTGGACATTCTAAATTGGCCATAGGTGTGTGTGTGTGTGTGTGTGTGTGTGTGTGTGTGTGTGTGTGTGTGTGTGTGTGTGTGTGTGTGTGTGTGTGTGTGTGTGTGTGTGTGTGCGTGTGTGCGTGTGTGTGTGTGCATGTGCGTGTGTGTGTGTGTGTGTGTGTGTGTGTGTGTGTGTGTGTGTGTGTGTGTGTGTGTGTGCGCGCGTGTGTCTGTGTGTGTACGTGTGGCATGGAAGAACAACCATGGCAGGGCTAGTCACCCACTGGTATGAACGTTGCCTCTAGATGACTTGTCACTGTCGATGTGACACCCCAACCCATGTTCAAAAAATGGAGATAATGATTTTGGGTGGATGGATGGATGGCTGGACTATCCAATTAGAGCAATGAAGAGGCATTAATATTTCATGAAGATTAAAATATCACGAGACACAACTTTGTCTAGTTTTGATTGAAGCTGACTTTTAATAAGAGGTTTTTAAAGAATTAGAACCAGTCTCCTTGTAATTGCAAAGAAATGAAGAACAGTATAGCAAGTTGAATTATAAATGTACATTTGGCAAGTCTGGTTGTTGTAGCTGCAGTTGTGATAGCCAACCAGGCTCCAAACTAATTTTTGAGTGAGATTAGATTAAAATTGATTAACTCTCAGTTTTATCTGTGCAAATCAACATGGCTTACATGAACATTTCTTGTCATAACCAATTCACTGGCTAGTAATTCAGTGACATGTTGTTAATGGATGCAGAGTCAGGGACACCGCTAGTAACAAATGATATGCATAAGTAAAATATAAAGGTTTGTATCAGAGTACTGATTAGACAAAGCAAACTGCACTTTTCGTTGGAGTCAGGATATTATAAATAATATAAGATATGGCACATAAGGAAGTATTCTAATTTATTGAAGCTCTTTTTCAAATTTTCAAATGATCACAGTTCAGCAATTTAACTATCTGACTCACACTATGAAACACATTTTAGGTTTTAAAACTGTTCTCCATATCAGTAAATATGCGTGCAGTGTTCATTTCTCTAAATGTAAGTTATCTACTTCCACATGAGTATAGGGTAACATTAAAGTGAAGCTAAGGATAGAGCATTGTAAAACAGATGGCTGAAGACGTAAACCAGTCCAAGTATCTTTAGAGGTAAGACTGAATAAACTTTCATGGCTCAAGAAGCTGACCTGAGATCAAGCAAAGTGGGGCATAATGCTTCTCTGAACCTTTAGCGTACATGAATGAGTCAGTCCAACTAGTTTGCAACTGGAAGCATCAAACTGAGGCAACACTTAGTGGCACTAATGGTTCTTCTATAACATTAATAGAACATGTGATATGGCAGCTGTGCAATTCTTCAGTGATTTTATTGGTGGCACTCATCTACAATATCAAGGTGCAATAAGCCACAGTAAGTTCTGATTTGATCAATAACTGAGACATTACTGTCCTACTGTGAACTATGGCAAAAACAAATCAAGTGCAGGCTCTTCTCTTACTGGTTATTATTTTTTACGATTTATGTAAAGGAATCTAAGTGAAAAAAAAACATAAATTGCATTAATTTATTAATCTGTCTTTGTGCTCCACATATCCAGTCTATTCACTGTGTCACAGTACTTTTTTATGTTGCAATAAATTGTTCATCCATAAAGCCTGCCTGTTTTCTGTATTACATAAACATTGCTAATCTATTTGTAGTCTGCCTTTAAATAATTTTAAATTGTTTATGTTATAAATAGCAATAGTTTTAAATAAATCATTAGAATAATTAAAGTAGCTGAACCCAGCAGGAGGGCAAGGCTTTTCTGAAGCAATAAATGTCCTGTTGGAATATACTGCCATATTCATTTGCATGTAGCTCTGCTGTGCTAGAGACTAAAGTGTCTTATGCAGTATACACTGTTTATGGGTTTGTAATCAGACACACACTCTCTCTCTCTTTCTTCTTCTAGATCAAGGCAGAGTACAAGAAGTGAATGAAGAGAAAAGGCTTACACAAAGAGTGGCTTCCAGCTGTGCTGCTGGTAGGAGGTAAGATATTTTGTGTATTGACGCACTGTGATTCTTGGGTTAGCCAAACCATCACATACATAATCACAATGAGTATGAAATGAAATATTCTGGAATTATGCATGTCACCCCCAAGCAGCAAAGGCATTCTGAAAGTCAGATAAATTCTAAGAGCTAAATCAAAAGTTTCCCCTCCCCCCAATGAAAATTGCAAAGTAGATCAGTCATCACCTGGAATAGCAATATTGTTATAAAACATACACGTCATTAAAACATGTTGTAGAGCACAAGTCGATGAGCTGGCTATGGTGTAACAAAACATTCTGAATAAACTGCATATGCCTTAATATAAGTTTCCAAGTGCCAGTAGGGTGTCATGCATATGATGCATATAGGTTTCCTTTCAGTCTCTAAGAAGGGTAAGATTTCTTATGATATCAAGTAAAAGCAAGTTTTAAATCTGAATATATTGTTAGAAATGAGGACTGGGGGAAGAAACGTATGGCAAACTTGGCTATATCTGACAGAAGCAGGGGAGCCTTTTTCTCAGTAACTCCACAGCACAGTTATCCTCGATGCCTTCATTGTACCAGTTCTGAAATAACTGCTGTAGCATCCCATTCAAGAGGAAAAAGTCTCGGGTCTAGTATTTACAAGAAAGTAATATTTCAAATCAGAAAGATTGTAATAAACCAGGGAACATGACTACCATGGCCAAATATATTTTTATAGTCCAGTCACAGAATACTTAAGTAATATTAGAATGAATTTAAAGATCAAGTGCAAAGTTTTTTTTACCATTTCTTTTTGTTATAATCATGCCCTTGTCTTGTAAGGCTGCCTTTCTTATTGTAAAATGTGCAGCTTTTACTTTAGTTACTTCATTGAACCTATATTTATTAAGTATAAAGTCATTTGGTCATAATTGTACATGCAACATGGCATCTAGTGAGTTATGTGCCACAACATATTTGTCTTGCTCTAATTTAGTATTTATTTTTGGCTGTTTTTTTTTTATTATTATTTTTTATTAAATAATGGTTGAAATCAATGTTGTGCGGTCCATCCTCATATCACTGTAGGGCGAGCAAGCACTCTGTCCATAGACTTTAATAGGTACATCTATGGGAACACTACACTTCTACAACCATGATGTCACTGAAGTTAAAATTACTTTTAAGGCATGATCATAGGAAAGCTGGTGACATTTAAAGCTTTTCCACCAGGAAAATCAACTGCCAGACACCTTTCCTAATGCTGTAAAAATGTTGCTCCCACTTCATGCACTATATGATGTATTGCAAATGTAGGGATTTTTTTTTATGACAAATCACTTTAATAAACTGGTGTTTCTGTTTAGTGTATGCTGAGAAACTGTAATGAGTATGCATGTTTTCTGTAATTTGCAGCAGATTTTATTACAAAGTAACCAGAATGCAGCACAATCAGTTACTCAGACAAGAAATCAATAAGTAAACACAATCATATTCAAGTGGAAAGGTAAAAATAAGATGGAACAGGATATGATTCTTAGTAAGGTGTATAATTTGCCCATCTGTGAAAATGAAGATGCACTAAAGTGATCATTCCATGGTTGACAACTGTTTACCACAGTGTAAAGGAGAGTGCATTATAGGTTCATAGGTTCAAAGGTTTGCATAAGGCTAATGACCACCAGTGTCTTTACAGACCTAGCCATGTAACCTGACCCAGTTTTGTCCTCAAGTTCCTTGTACACCTATATGGTGGGGTATACTAGTAAAGAGATAGCTAAGGGTTATGTGTGGAGGATATGTTAGTTGAAAATGTATTTACTTACTGTTGACCTCTGTCCATCAGAGACATAACTGCCTGACCAAGGGTGAATTTGTGACTTTCCGTCTAATGATATAGGTTTGACTTGAACCCACAATCTTTGGCTTAGGAGATCTGAAGTGTCTTACAACTTTTAAATGTGTTAATTGCACAGATGAGCAATTGATTTTACCTTCTATTCATACCTTTCAGCTGTCCGTGACTTTGTCCTGTATGTTTGATCTATCCCTTGAAAATGTTTTGAATTTTTGGTAAATCAGTGAGAATTGCAGTCAGTCAATAACGCCAGATAGAGTTTCATGCTTCCTATTCTTCAGAAATTTCATGTTGATACAAAACCTGTTGTTTTATTAACTCTTTAAGTGAACTAGAGCTATATTTAAAAACTGTTCCTGATTTGATCATTTTTTTTCTCCCATTATTTTTGGATTAGTACAGAATTTGTAATCAAAGAAGTTGAGATGCATGCTACTACCAGCCATACTAAATGTTTTTACCAGCTTTCAACTTGGTAAAACATTTCATTCCCCTATAGTTTCTCAGTCTTTTCTTTCTTTTTTTTCTGTAACTGATACTCAGGACAAATCCAGAATGTGTATGTTTCACACATCTGTAGTTTTCTCCCTAAAAGTGTTCAATCCAGAATGTGTATGTTTCACACATCTGTAGTTTTCTCCCTAAAAGTGTTCAATCCAGAATGTGTATGTTTCACACATCTGTAGTTTTCTCCCTAAAAGTGTTCAATCAATCCATTGGTAGACAAAAATGTATTAGTTTTACATCTGATTTATTACAATGCTTGCCAAGCAATATACACCTTACTAAGAACTGAATCCTGTTCTATTTTGCTTTTGTTACCATTGACATGAATATGATTGTGTTTATGTATTGATTTACTATCTGACTGAGAAGCTTATTGTGCTGCATGCTGGCTACTTTCTAATAAAATCTGCTGCAGACTATAGAAAATATGCCAACCCTCTACAGAACTGCTTCTCCCCTGCAATATATCATCAGAAGGCGGGGCTGGACGACATGGAATCAGGAAATAATTGGACAGTTGTTCAGCATACACTAAACAGAAACAGCTTGTTACACTTAATAAATATTTTTGCATTGAAGTAACTAAAGTAAAACTACACATTTTGGAATAAGAAAGCCCACTTTACAAGATGAAGGCACAATTATAACAAAAAGAAATGGTAAAAAAAGAACATTACACTTGATCTTTAAGGTTATTTTTTATACATGAGGCTGTGACTGAGATAAAACATTATTACAAGACTTGTAAGAAACGGTGGACTGACTAAGAAGACTGCAAACAGCTGAGTAAAAAAGTGTGATGGCAAAGTGGTGGAGAAGATGAAGTGAAAAGGACAACATTTAGCAACTATAAATAGCTCAAGAATACAAGTACAAAGTATTTTGGCTTTTCACGGTTAGGGGTCGCCACAGTGGAACTCCTGTCTGCTAATGATTGGCAGTGGATTTTTACGGTGCTGAGTTGCCAGCCTGACGCCCAGCCTTCAAAGAAGGCACGCCCATTCACACACGCACCTACTTGCATGCCTTTAAATTCACTCGACCACAGGAAGGACATGCAGATTCCACACAGAAGGCACTCCAGCCGAGATTCGAATGAGAGAACCTCTTGCTGTGAGGTGACAATGCTAACCGCTGCACCACCGCAGCCTAATACAATGATAAGCATAAAATAAAGTAAGAAGAAATGCATGAACTACTAAATTTTGAGGAATGAAAAATAATCAGATGATGTATACAGACTGACAAAGTGAACAAAATTAAACTGTGACAGACAAAGGACCGAATCCTTGACTATAGTGAGGAGTACCCCACGGAAGCTGTTGTACAAGGATGCATTTTAGAGAGGAGTAGAAATCTAAGGGCCCTATGTATTATCCTTTAAACATGTAAGCAAACTTGAAGGTTTACATCTGATGAAAAATTAATTTAAATGAGTCCAAGATGATCTGTGTTTGTGATATTATCTGTCCATTTTAAAGGTTTCGCATTTCAAAAGTTTGGTGTGTGTGCTGCATCGTCAAAAGCATTTTAAGGATATATACCATAAAAAATAGCTATTTTAGCATGATTAATCATCTTATATCATTTGACTTGATTAAATGAACCCAAAAATGTCTAAAACCTTTTGAGCTCATAACTCAAAACAATGACACTCTTAAAGTCATAATGTAGACAAAGTATTTCCTGCAGGAGGGCAACTTTCCTTGTATCCACAAGCCCCAGCATACGTAATATAGATAGAGAGATAGAGAGATAGATAGAGATATGTACATATATTAAGATAGATAGATGGAGATATATACATATATTAACTATTTATAACCTCTCCTATGCAGTCCATGGTATGCTGCCAACTGCATACCATACATTTCATGTGATCATGGGAAACAAATGCTGGTTGGTGCCGCTTGTCTATGCACTAAGGAGCCATAAGTTCTTGACAGAATACTGGACCCTGTGGGGACTTACACAAGTCTTGTGCAAGGAGAAAGTGCACACTGAATGGCATGTGCTCACTAATTTTGACAGGACAACAATCATAGGTACTAACAATACCTATCAAGAGCCACAGCAAATGGACAACTCTTCTTATCATATAATCTGGCAGTAGTTGTAACACCATCATTGTGTAACCATGTATGGCACTGCACTCATTCACATTTTTACTTCCCTAGCCTTCTCATCTGAGGATGAGATCATGCTATCATTTATCAAACTGCAGGGGATACTACCATTTTGGGCAGGGATGTCGTCCAGTTCCCTGAGTACAATTATGTGAGACAGCTGTTTAGGAAATCCAGTGCACAGCACCATGGAATCGACACACTACCTCCCATGTTTCCAACTCATGTCTGAAGCTTTCAGAAATACACATATAAAACACAATTGAGGCTTGGCACTAGCACCTAAGTGTTCAGCTTAGGTGGCCAAAAGTTATACTACATGAGTTGCTTTGTATCATATAACATAAATCACTGTGGATAACTAGTGAAAGGTTATTCAGTGTGGGACATCCATAACTCCAATGTGATGACAGAGTTTTTTAAGGGGAGCTCTAACTGCTGTAATGTGTTTCAAGGTTAACTTCACCAGTACCATGGAATTTCTTCATGCCATTGCCAACCACGTCCACATTTAACATCCTACTATATTGCACTCAGCACTACATACCTTCCCTGGTCTTCCACTGAAATATTAACAAAGTTTAAACATGCCACACTCACACACACACACACGCACACACACACACACACACACACACACACACACACACACACACACACACACAGACACACACTCAGACACACACACACACACACACACACACACACACACACACACACACACACACACACACACACACACACACCTTCAAATCCATTGTCATCATTATATATGTTTATTCTACATTTATCAATGGACTAGTAGTCTACCTACACCCGAGAAAACCTGTGCTGGTATGGTCATGGTTGTATGGTGATTATGAACATTTGGGAATTGCAGAGTCATTCCTGTCAATGTTCTTATGTTCATCAGGTCAGGCTTCTGATTATTTGTAGATGCCTACTTCTCTTGTGGTTCTTTGCCGTTCAACCATGTGGATTCTGCAAATTTTATTAAATTGGTTACTTAATAAGAAAATCAGTGCATGACTGAATGCAATTTATCTAGGATATAACAAGACATTTTTGCAAAGTGCCACACAGGACATTAATAGCAATATTACATGACTGCCACATGAATGATCACCTGAATAAAAAGTTGGCAGCATAACAATCTAAATCGAATAATGGTAAATGGTGTCCACAGTGAGCAAAATGGCATTATTAGTAGAATCCCACATGTCTTAGTAATGGGCTCAGATATCTTTAGCATCTATGAAATCAATATTGCAATGTTATTGAGGAAAAGGTGTGTCTCTTTGTAGAAAATACTAAGATTACTACAAAAGATCAGGTATATGGTAATGTGGAAAGGAACTACCAGTAACTGGAAATTATACAAGAATTCTATTAAGTACAGTAGCTTAGATTGCAAAATAACATACAGTGACAGAAAAATGCAATGACAGACTACAAAGCTGGGGATGAGCTATGATGTACAACAAAAATCAAAAAGTCATTATTCACTAGGGTGGCAGATAGAAAACATGATCGCAGAAAAAAAACGGAGATGGGTCTTAGCTACTGCCTCCAGTACACTGCTACAGTGATTATGGGAAATGTTTGTGGATCAAACCAAGAAGATATTCAGTGCAGAATAATATGTTTAATGTGGTATAATTGTTTAAATTGTATTTGTTTATGATTATTATTATTATTTTTAAAGACAGCAAAGTTATTATTCTTAAAATGTTTTTTAATACTTTGAAGCTTTTCTCTCTGGACCTCCACTGAAAATGGGCTCCTATCCAGTTGAACTTTCCCAGTAATCAAATGTCAATAAATAAATAAATAAATATCTTCCCTGCAGTGTTAAGGAGTCTATACTGATTTTAAAGGATTTTAATGATGCCTTAGACTGTGCCAAAGACAAACTGCTAACCAGAAGATCACATTTTTGTACGCATAGTAAGCACATCATGTCCTGGTCTACTCTTTGGAGCGGGTAAACCTCGTGCATTTATTTTTGTGAATATTCAACATTTCTGTCAGAGGTGGGTCAGAGACTACCTTATAGATCAGGCATAGATCACCCTCAGTAACTGGTAGGAAAATTAACACAGTGAATGGGCTTTTAATCAGTCCGCATATGACATGTTGGTTATACTTTGTATGTTTTTGGTGAGAAACCGCTGATGACTCTCCAACTGTTGCAGGTGCCTGACAAGGTGTATTGTACTTCATTATTAGTCTGCTAAGGCCTAAGTACAGTGATACTATGACATCTTTAGATCTGGATGCCATGTCCAATAAATTAACACCATGGGAATTGAACCCATATTTATAAGGAGAGCAGATACCATGTCTACTTAATTATTCAGATAAGTTAATTGTCACAACAGCATGACAGAATGATGGGTCCCAGTACAAGTTTTTTAAGTGATATGAAGCATTATTACTGAATTTACTCCAAGAAAATTGGATACAGGATTAAGTTACCTCACCAACAGAGAGATGGAAATATCATCTCCTTCCCTCAGGAGGGTAAAGATTTGATTCAGCCTCAGAACTATAGACCAATCTCTTTCATAACATTGGAAGCAAAAATATTAGCTAAGATACTAGCAACCCATCTAGATGCAGTCATTCCTACTTTGGTGAAGAATACCCAGCAGGGTTTTGTTGCCAGTCAGCAGAAAATCCCAGGATTACTTCAGCTTTTTATAATATACCACAAATTACCCAACTATTACCAGGCCCTGTTACAGTTATTTTTATTGTCTTCAATAAGGCCTTTGACTGTCTGGTTTGGAGTTACCTTTGGTGGGTTCTGGAAAGTGTTGGACATTTCCCTTCCCTGTTCCTTTATTACATAGTGGTAATGTGTTATACACATAACCCATGCTTATGGTAATAATGAACAGGACCAAATCCTCTTCCTTTAAGCTGTTTAGGGACACCAGGCAAGGTTGCCCCTTGTCACATTCCTGTTTATACTTGCAGTGGAGGACTTTAACCTATATATTCAACAACTATATTCACACTGGAGTATTACAACAAAAAGGGGCACACAAATACTCAGACAGTTGGTTTGTTGATAACTGTGCACTCTTTGCATATCATCCACATCTGCACCTAGGAGAAATTTTATAGGCTTTTATAACCTTTTGTTGTATTTCGGGGCCTAAAATCAGTTGGAGTAAGACAGTATTGTTTTCTTTCAAATAATCACTGTTGGTCATTGTGACAACAATTAACTCATCATGCTGTAACTTATGCCACTGCACACAAGTATTCAGATATCAAGCCAGTATAGTGATAAAGGCATTAGCAATCTGAGAACTCTCTTATGAGACTGAAATAGAAACTAGCATCATGGATACCAATCAAATTACCCTTCCTGGTCCATATTTCAGTGGTGAGAATATTTTTCCTGCCAGCATTTCTTTTTATTAGCTAGCTGCATACTGGGATTAGTGCAACATACTTTAACTCAAAGATCACAGAAACTGATTATGCCTTTTGTATGGAATAAATCTCACTCTGTGCTGTCAAGGGAAAGCTAATGGTCCAAAAGAAGTTTTGGGGTCCTAGTTTACTAGAATTGCAAATATATGTTTTCACTGCAGATTTTCTAAAATGGACCACAGAAACAATTAGAACTCACCCAATTTGGGTACTCCTGAACTATCTGTGATATTATTAGAAAGTAAGATTTTAACTGTGGCAGAAAGGTGGAAAGTCTAGGACATTCGGGACATGAGGCCAAAGAAGTAAAGTCAGGGAGGACGGTCAATGGGCTTAATGTGTGGGATCACATATGGGCCAACCTGTAGGCTAAAGATGAAGATCAGTCTGTTTTATTTATTTATCTTTTATTGACTGAGTTAATCCTACTAGGCAAGTGTCTTGTTTTAGGGAAAACCAGAGGTGGCATTTTTAACCACTAGGGGTAGTTTGGCCAGGGAATCAGGGAACTACTTCAACTCTTTCAAGCTGCTAGAAGGTGGCAGAGGGCTCCTGCAGCAGCAAGGGGAGGTCTATTGGAAACAACAGCATGGAGGAGGACAGAAAATTTATGGAGAGTTTGGAAGTGGAAAATGAGAATTTGGATAAATGTATGTTAGATATGGAGTATCAGAATGCAGATAAATATTCCTGTTTTGTGGATGATATAAATGCACAGTATTTAGCCATCTCAATGGAGAATGAAGTAGACAAATCTGTTGGAGTTATGCAGATAACAGAAATAGTTTAGGGAGAACATAAAGATAATGTTTGTTGAAAATAATCAAGGAGAATGATCCAGGTGATAGTTTGGATGTTTCATGGGCAGATAACTTTTTCTGAAGTGCTAAGGATGGTAATGTGAACAAGGAACCAGATGATCTTGCAGCAGAGAAAGTAAAGCTGTTTTTAAAAAGAGAAGACCAATAGTCAGAATGAAACTGATGGACTGATGAGAACAGTTCTGGAACTGTGTAACACAAAAAAGGACATTTATCTGTGGAACAATTATTTGTTTTCAGGTAGTAACCCAAATATTACCTTGCAGTTTAGAACTGGAAGAAGGTGACTGCAAAAAATGCACACAGGGTTTTCATAAAAGTGTTGATAACATTGTGATAATTAGAGATGAGAGAAACGCATGGAAAGGATGGTGGAGGCTGTAAGCTGTTTTCACATGTGAAACAACATATTGAAACACTTGACAAGTGTTATATTTGTGGTTGATCACAGAGGGACATTAATATATGCTGGCAAGACAAAATCATGTTTTTTTGTGCAGACATTTCTCATTTAATTAATGCTTATGATAAGATAAAATGTTATCAGTGAGGGGAGAAAGGGCATACAGCCAGCAGATGTTTGGCTGAATATAGGTTATGTTAAAAATGACATTTTTGGATAGATTGTTAAGAGCAGACAGTAAATAATGGAAAAATAGGGGAATGAGAAAAATCATATACAAGGAAGAACAATAAGAGACTGGGGGAAGAAGATAAACTAGGTGAAGAAATTGTAGAAGAAGAAAACCTCCTGAAGTAGAAAATGGAGTAGAGAAATTCCATGCAGAAAGAGGGGTTAGGAGAAGGGATTGACATTAATATTTTTGAAGTTCTAGCCAGTAAAAATATTCTGTTTTGGAACAAATAAAAATAAGAAAATGAAAATGTAGAAATATTTCTCCTAAACTTAAAAAATGGGACATCAACAATGTTAGAGTACTTTCAGTAAATGTGAACACTATTATTAATACTGTAAGGGATACTGGAATGGTTTGCTAAATGTGATGTGGATGTTATTCTTTTAGAGAATGAAAGATTCTTGACAAGGGAAGAAAGACTGGAAACATAAAAATAGTAAGTTGGAAAAATATGGAACTTAAGAACAAGAAAAATACTAGATGTAACAGTGGTAAGGAAAGAATGCTTAAATGTCATGGATGTGAGATGGAGAGAACATGTTTATATTATTATACAATCATATGCATATAAAACTACAAGGAAAGTGAAATTTGTTTTTATCAAACATTAGATTATATGGTGGCTAAAGTGAAAATCTGAATTGGAGGGGAGTTTAATTGTGGTTTAAGGGGAAGACATAAAAAGTAAGGGAATATGTAAAAAAAATACAGGAAATGGTAAAATGCTGTGAATTAGCTGTATGGAACAAAAGTCAGTGGACTTATAGAAGTGGGCAATTTGATTTGAAATTGATTACTTTTTATCAAAAAGCTTGAAGGTAGATAGTGGTGATAAAGTTGTGATGGGCTTTTTAGACATTTCAGCAATATGGATAGAGGTAATCGAAAAAATAACTATATTAAAATAGGAAAGGGAATAAAAAGAATACACAAGAAGTTATGGGATAGAGGTGTGGCCAAGATGGTGAACTACTAACAACACTTGGATTTTGGTCTGTGCATTAATTTCTTTTTCTGACAGGAATTATCCTTAAAAAATATTTTCAAAACTTTTCAAAGTTGCTGGATATATTAAGTAATATTATTACTTCAAGATATACTTAAAAATACCAACTATGATAATAACCTCCTGTCAAAAACTTCAAAATAGATCTATAGCTTCCTTCAGAATGAGTCATTCTAAAACATTTTCTCAAGAGTTATCAATGAAGAAGAAATAACTTCAATATAGTCTTAAAAATATAAATAATCTATCTGTAAAATAGAGAAACTTAACAACAAAGTTGATGCAATAAAAGAAGATTGCAAGAATCAAATTAAATGAATAAAAGAAGTTAATAAACAACAGCAGTAGCAGATCATAAGTATAGAGAATTCAATGACAGGCCAAGATAGAGTAACTGAAAATGCAAATCATATTGTATTCATATTTGCTCAGAACAACAACTTTCTAGATAAGATAGATGATCTGGAAAATAGAGCAAGAAGAAATAGTATTGGAATATAAGGGATTCACAGATAACATGAAGGTAAGAATATGATTATTTTTTTAAATGCATGGTTACCAAAAGCTTTGAACTTGCAGAAAGCACTCTCCACTGGAATTGAAAGAGCACATAAAACTCTTTCCAAAACCACTTTAAGAATCCTTCCTCTCCCAGATCTTTAATTGTGAAGTTCATTTCCAGTCAAGATAAAGACTTTAAAAAAAAAAAACAGCATGGGCAAATCATCCTTTAAAAATAGGAGATAACTCTTATTAGATTTGACAATGATTTTTCTTCAACTGTTACAGGGAAAAAAAAGTACTCATCCCTTTGTTTAAAACTCTGAAGAAATCCAGTATCAATGCTCATCTTAATTTCCTGCCAAAATTAAAATATACCTGAAAGATGGACAAAAAGTATTTGATACTTTGGAAAATGCTGTGTCATATATTAAAAAGAACAAAACACTGGACAGCACTAAAATGATGGATTGGCCCCCTACCTCCTTGTAGAAACATGCAATAAGAAATGGCTTGATATTTCAGAAGAAATAAGAAAATTAAAGATAAATAATACTATGATGAAGGAGAGAAAGATGAATATAATTGAGAAAAAGGGAAAGAATTGGTAATAAAATAAGTAACAAAGAACATGTTTGAACAATTTAAATGAAATCAGTTATTATTTAAAATTATATTTAATAATACAAATACATTTTGTTTATTTTTTGGACTTTTTGAACTGTTAAAGTGATTTACTATAAGAAAATAAAATCCATGATTATTATTTATTTTAACTAACTACTATTTTAGTCGTTATATTGTATTTTCCCTATATTTAAATATACCGGTGACCTTTTCAGTCTTTTATTACTAATATATTACTTTATTAGTGACGCTGTACATATTATACTACCTTATTATGAGCACACTTTTCACCTCTTTATTTAACAATAGGAGAAAAACAATTTATATAAAAGATATATATCTTTTATTTGATTTGTTTTTGAATATATACATATATATATATATATATATATATATATATATATATATATATATATAAATATATATATATATATATTATTTGATGTATCTTTAAGTATTTCTTCTCTTATAAATGATGAGATTTGTTTTTGTTCATGGGATTTAATGGTGGCTGTGATTAGCGATGAGTTGATTTGCTATTTGTGGATCCCTTTTAGATACTTGGGCTCATTGTACTGGTTATGTTATGTGTGAAGTTTATTAGGAAGTAGCCAGGTGGGGATGGCATCAGGGGTCGCAAGCACTCAACTCTGGCAATAATGGGGGATTTTTTGAGTGCTTTCTTCCTGTAATGGGATGTGGAACTTGATGGGGTCTTTTCATACTGCTGGTGTTGGGTGTTTGTGGCTTCTGGTGTTGTCTTTGCTTGGTTACTTGCTATTTTTGGTAATGTTACAGTCATTGGTTTTTGTATGATGTTTATTAGGAAGGTTAATTTTTTGGGTTGATGGGGATTTGTGTTCTTTGTGGGTTGCTGGTTTGTGGTCTTCAGTCAGTTAGTTGCTAATTATACATCTCTGATGGTCATGACTTCCTTCTGCCATTATTTCTTTCTCAAAGTTGTGGATGAGTCTTCATGCTTGGGTATGTAACTAAGCTGACATAATGTATAGAGCCTGATGTTACATGTGAGCTACATATTTTTAAAAATAATATAATAGAAAACTCACTTGAACTGCTGGTGATTTTTTTTCTTGAGCTCATGAGATTTTTCATTCCTGAATGATGACTGAAGAAGCATTCAGCCAAGGTAGAAATCAAAGGTTATTGACATGCAGTTCTTTTTCTGTTATTGCACACACTTTAATGTAGATCTGCAGTGTTTGATTCATTTTTTTGTCTTTTTTATGTGTTCTATCTGATTTAGATATTTATCTCTGATATTTTGACTAAGCATTGGTAACAAAGATTTTCCATGATAATGTAGGGATGACAAATGATGTGGGAAGGGGATAAAATAGATGACATTGGGATAGGAAAGATTGTAAACAATTCAGTCTTGTAAACAGCAGTCACTGAGGTGGGGAGGGGATGCACAGGATTGGTGAATAATGAAGCAAGCGATATCCAATCATAATTAATTGCTGTCATTCTTTGATGGACATATGAGATGGTTTATTCAATGGTTCTTCTATGACATATTTGTAACGTAAATCATTTTGAAATATAGAATTCAGTCTCTGATACTTTTTTTTATTTAAATACAACAAATCCAATATGTCCTCATTTTAAACAATATCTAATTTGTGTATTTTATTTTTATCTCTGATTAATAACCTGATAGAAAATATATAGCTGGCTGTAGCCTCTGAAGAATGGCTATGGAGACTTAGGTAAGACTTAAGTTTTTGTACCAACTTCTTCTATTAGTAACCATGAAACATTGAATACTATTATTATAAGTAGTCCACAATGAAAATATGATGAAAATATGTAAACTACTAAATATCATTTGTTAACACGGGGAGGACAAATTAATGATATAGTAGACAACAACTAAAATAGCTGTTAGTGTGGGGATGCTGGTTTTTCAATCATCCAGTGCTTGATCTTACTGAGGTATTCATAGACTGATAAGTTCATAGGATGATACTAGGCTATTGGCCTGGAGGCCCTTATAAGTCTAGCCAAGAATTTTGCCCATGTTCCCTCAAAGTCAGTACCAGTTTCCCCCATCCATCAGGGACACAGGTGGGATCCCAGGGTGTATTTTCTGTTTCCCATCCAGTCATCCAGGTTCCTCTTAAAGAGGGCTAGAGATGTACTCTGCTTGACATGGAGAGGGACGGGACTCTATTCCACAGACATGGGAGTCTTTGGGACACAAATCTATCTGGCCAATACATTTTATTAATGTCACACACCAGGTTAAGGCTTTGCTTGTGAGTTGCTGGACTGGAGTTTGTCTTACGGATATGCAGCAACTCCATCATGGCTGGGTCTGAGATGGCCTTGTATATCAGACATAGGTCACCTCTGAGCAGTCTGTATGAGACTGAGTAGAAGGACAGGGCTTTTAGCTTATCTCTATAGGATAGGTGTATGAGACTCTAGATTATCCTGGTCAGGAACCTCTGTGGTCTCTCCAACTGCTGCATGTGCTTGGCAAGGTACATGCCAAAGGGGGCATTGTACTTGATAATGGGTCTGATAAGGGAGGAGTACAGGGATGTTTTGACCTTCTTGTTCTTGGATGAAATACCCATATTTATGAGGTGGGCCATGTAGAAAGCCTTCAGTATAATGGAGGCAACGTGGTGGTCAAAAGTGTGGTTGCTCTCAACCTGGGTGCCCAAGTCATTCACAACTGATTGCATGATTAGTACATTGTTATTAATGTGATAATTAGTGGGAATTCCATTTTTCCCAAAGAGGATAATGATGCATTTTTTGGCATTCAGTTTGAGGCCATGCTTCTGGCACCAGTCATTAGTTTGGGTAAGGCCATCTTAGAGGATGTTCATATCACTAGGGGAATTTAAGACAGTGCCCAGCTTGCAGTCATCTGCAAACGTGGTCAACCACAGACCACTGGTTTTGGTTGGACCTCAGAAAACTATATCCCAAACAGTAGAGGCCCCAAAACTGATCCTTGGGGTATTGAAAGATTAACTTGAATAGTTGTAAAGGTGGCTAAGTTATGATGGTTTAATGAAGAAAGAGACCAATTAACTTTTTTTTTTTACTAATTTTCTCAGCTATTGTTCTTAATCATGCTTATCTTGTAATCTTTTCAGGTACTTAGCCATGATGAATTTTAGCCAGTTACATTGTGTTACACAATACTAATAATATGACTAATTAATAATGAGTGAAGTATAGCAATAATGTTCCAGATAATTAAATTATAACATATCAGTTAGCAAGTGTTTAATATAGCACTGAATTTATGTTCTTAACTCTGGTAGATTAGATACATTAATAGTATATCTGATGTGAATGTTTGTTTTATAATTACCTTTTGCATTTTTGTTTTCAGATTTGAAAATATAACTAACATTTGACACAACTTTTGTAAAATGTAGAATGTGCTTATTAGTGAATAGTTCTATTTTATAATTTGAATTATTCTACCATATGATATTTGACAATTAAAACTGATAGCTCCAATTATACTAAAGTTTATTTATAATATTAAACAAGTTGGTTGACAATATGGGAGCTTCCAGGGTCAATTTTTAATGTAAATGTTTATAGGTAGTGTTTCAGGTATATTCTTAGGTGTGATTATAGTTGAGTTTATTTATTTATCTATTTATTTGTTTATTTATTTTTTGAATTGTCACATCATTTTATATATTAATGTAAAGTCTAATCAAACATAGGTCAAAGGTCCTAAATATGCAATAACTCTCCTCTTCATATGTTTGATCCTTAGAACATTTATGATATTTATGATCTATATATGTTTTATTTAGCTAAATCATTGTACAATAAAATCTTTTATATGTAAAAATAAAGGGATAAATAAATGGACACATATTTAAAAATGGAGGAAACATGGAAAACAACCTTTGACATAGAAGATGTAAAGAATTAAAATATAAATGATAAAGCGTATTGAAAGAAAATGTAGGTCATGCTGTACATAAAGAATGTTAAAGCTGAACTGGGAAGGTAGCTTGAATGTTTTTCTATTAAGCTAGGAATGCAGTAGAGAGTCAAATATCCAAACTAATTGGGGCCTAGGGTAGTTCAGATATCAAACTGTTTGAATAATCAAACATATAATTAAAGTGGATAAAAAACTTCTAAAATCTTGTTTTTTCCTGCACACAGGAATACACTTTTCAACCATTCAGTGATTCCAGTGGACAATAAAGAATAATTTTCACATATGAGCTGGCTACAAGCTCCAAAAACATGCTCAAGCAAATCTGTATAATGCTTACATATTCAGACTTTATGATTTTTCACACCCGAAAACTTTGGAAGGCTAGTTCGGATAACTGGCATTTCGGATAATCGATGTTCAGAAAATTGACTCTCTACTGTATTATATTCTGGGTTAGGCCTACATGTTTTAGTTTTATTGATTAGTTTAAGATTTAATTGTTTGATTATGTCCATAATGAGGATAGTATGTTACATAGTTTCTAATATTACAGGTAGTACACATATAAAAGAAGCCAATATTCACTGTCTTAAATCACAATCTATGTTTACAAACACTAATTTAAATATTGATGCCATCTTTACAATAATTATCACTAAATAGAAATGGCTTGAACAGAGGCCTAAAAAGGGGAGGCCTATTATTTTTTTTAAATTACATAATGCTCAGGTAGAATGTTTTTTAAATGTCATCAAAAACTTTATTGACATCAAACACAAAATATAATCCCACCATCCTGGAAATACTCAGTAGTTACTCTTATAAAAAAAGATAAAAAAGATTTATCCCAGTGTAGCTCATATAGACCAATTTTTCTGCTTAACAATGATTATAAAATTTTTATGTCTATCTTAGTGAATAGAATTAAAAAATCCTTGACTCATGTTATAAATGAAGACCAAACAGGCTTTATATTTGGTAGACACACGTATGATAACATTCAGAGAATATTAACTATTATTGAAGCTTTGAATAGAGATAACTTAGAAGCCCTTATAATTACACTTGATATAGAGAAAGCATTTGATTAAGTAAATTGGGATTACTTATTTAAAATTCTGGTATTTTTTGATTTTCCATCAAACTTTATAAATTTAATAAAGAACATATATAAAGATAATCTAGCTTATGTAAAGTTAGGTCCATCTACTTCGGAGGCTTTTAAAATAACTAAAGGCTCTAAGCAAGGCTGTCCTATGTCTCCCATACTATTTGCCTTAGTGATAGAACTATTTGCTTCTACAATACGAAGTGAACTAAAAATAGAAGGAATTAATTTTTATAATCAATATAATTCCAAAATCATGTTATTTGCTGATGACATCTTGTTGACTTTAAAACCAAAAGAAGAGACCATACAAGCATTAGAGGAAAAAATAAAAGAGTTTTCCTCCACTTCAGGTCTTTATTTCAACAAAGCAAAATCAAAACATATACTCTTGAATAGAGATGATGTTTATCATCTGAGTGAGTATCAAATTATTGGAGAAAGAGTTTCATCACTTTCGAATACCTAGGAATTCTTATAGCTGACAACATAAATACTACTATAACTTTAAATTATAATAAAATTCAAAACTTAATTCAAAAACAAATTGATACCTGGAATAAATTAACATTAAAATTTGAAGATAGATTACAGATAATAAAAATGATATTATTACCCCAAATAAACTATATAGCATTAGCAATTCCTATCTTACCAAACAAATAAATTATAAAAAAAATTCAGAAACTCTTGATGGGCTTTCTATGGTATCCAAAAAAAAATAGAACTGCTTTCACACACCATATTAGACCCTGGGACTTGGGAGGAATTCAATTTCCAGATATAGAGACATACATTAAAGCTTCCATCTTTAAACTTGTACTACAATGGATAAACCCAAACTACTCATCTAGGTGGAAAACTCTACATACAACTTTTTCTTAAATGAAAATAAAACATTAAAAAATATAGACTTGAAGAATCATAACAACATATTTTGGCACTTATTAAGTAGCAATCTACAAAACAATACAACAAAACCTACCAATTTATCATACTTAAATAACATATATAATCTATTTAGAAATTTCTTAAAAACAAATTCTGATATAAAACTATGGTTTGAACTTTTGATATCTTTTAATACAACAAAAAATTTTAAAGAAACAATTCAAGAAAAAATGTATTAAATGGGAAACTAATAATTTTATTTGTTGGTTCCAATGCTTAAACAATTCTAGCACATTAAACATCCAACAAGTAATAGATGAATTTAAAATACTTGATAAAGATAGAGAAGATCTCCAAAAAGTATTGCATCACGCAAAAAGTTTGTGGGAGGTTATTAATAATTCAAGTTTTAATTCTAAGCCAAAACTCATAAATTATATACAAGAAATAATTTATGACAAGCATAACAAGTTAATTTCTATATCTAAAATATCTAAAATATTAATAGTGTATAAAACCAAAATAACTCAAAACACATGGAATACTATAACAAAAGATCTGACTACGAACCTATCTCCTGAAAGTAAAAATGATCTTCTGCAATCAGTTAAATTAACCTCTAACTTCCAGATATGGAAAATCTTCACATGGAAATTTTTGCATAGAGCTTTTTATACCCCAAACAAAATTGCTAAATTTAATCCTAATCAGAAAGCTACTTGTTGGAGATGTACTCTAAATTGTGAAGCAGATTGGTTACATATATTTTACGATTGTATTAAAAAGTTCTGGGATGACATTAAAAAATTTCTTCAAGCCATTTATAATGATACATTTGTTTTAACAAAATCATTATTTTTTTTGAATGTTGATGCCTTAATAACTGTTAATAAAAGAGATCAACTTCTTTTATGGACTATTCTGGCTGTGGCCAGAAAATGTATAACAAGAAGATGGAAATCCACAATCTCTCCAAGTTATGAAGACTTCATTTCTCTTTTAAGGGAATCTGCACTAAAAGAAATAAAAGTTAAAGAAGAAAGAATTTTTCCCAGACGTTGGATTAACAACCCTTGGAATAGAGTCTTGATACTCATAGACACACTACAAAAAGACACAACTTTCTCTTCATGAATTTAAAGGGGACATGGAATAATGTGAACTTAAAGGAATATATAATTATAAATGTCATATGTGTTTTTTTTTTTTTCTCTCTGTTTCCTTTCATTGGACCATTTGTAAATATTGTGCATATTGTTATGATTATTAACTACTTCTGTTAACTTGATCTGTAATTAATAGTGACTGTATCACAATTTACTCATAAACATAAAAAAAATAAAAATCTGTTGAGTAAAAAAAAAACTTTATTGATATAAATAATAATGACGAAGAAACCAATGTGGAACTCTCTAAAACTGTATTTAAATGAAAGAATAACAAGCTGATATATTAACAAAAGGGAAGAATGGGACACAGACCTATTATCTTTGCAAATCAAAACTGATAGTTTAAAAAAGGAAGGGCAGAAAAATAATAATAATAAAAAAGATTACCAAAGATGAAATAAAATTGCACAGCTCAAAATATATTGAAATACTAAACCACAAAGTAGCTATCAGTATGGAGAAATTCAAACTTTCATCCTATTCTCTAAATCCTGCTAATTTGCATACATTAGCAAATAGGACAATGAAAATGAGTAAGCATAACCATATACAAGAAATTATTATACAAGAAGGTAATAGCCATAGGGAGATTTCTGATATACATTATATACTTAGCTTCAAAATTATTGCAAGAATATAAAGTCTACAGCAAATGATGGAATAAATATTAGCAACTTATCTAAATTCTTAAAACAGAACATAACTAGTAAGCTATCTACAGAGCAAATTAATAGACTTGGTAAACCAATATCTATTACTGAAATAAAAGATCAAATCAAAAAATTAAAATCCAATAAAGCTCAAGGCAATGACAGTATTATTCCTGACTTTTATAAATTAATGCCTGATTACATTATTATTTTATTAAAAGCATTTACAAACATTAAAACTAACTTCATTTTTCCTCCTTCATGGAAATATACTTTCATTTTCTCAATTTTAAAACATGATAAAAATCTAACTCAATGTGCTTATCATCTAATATTCCTCTTAAATGTTAATTATAAAATGTTAATGTTAATTATAGCAAATTGACTAAAATTAATATAGTAACTATTAAAATGAAGACCAAACTGGATTTATTATGAATAGACAAGTAATTGATAATACCACTAGAATCATCTCATTAACTGACTATGCAAACAAAACTAAGAAAGAATTATCAACTATCAGTTTGGGTTTTAGCAAAGTTTTTGATGTGGTAGATTGGTCCTATTTATCTAAAACTCTAAAATAATTTATTTTTTCTAAAAATTGTATTGATCTGATTACGAATTTAAGTCATAATTCTTATGCTTTCATTACATTGGTCTGTTTTATGCATAATTCATTTAATGCTAAGGGAACTAAGCAAGGATGGCCTTTATCACAATTATTACTTGTCCTTGTTATGAAACCTTTTACAAATTAGATTAAATAAAAAAAATGATTTTAATATTTCAGATAAGCTTATCTTTTAACTCCAGCTATTTGCTGATGATATTATATTGATTACAGTGAATATTTATATATCACCCCCTTTTAAAATAAAATAAATAAATGCATTTCTGGATTGAATATTAATCAAAGCAAATTTAATGTGATTTTAGTAAATATAAATATAAATAAAAAAATAAATATAATTATAAATTCAGCTGGGATAACACACAATTGAAATATTTAGGTATCCTCTTAACATCACACTTTAAAAAAAACAATTCAGAATAACTACGATATAATGCTAAAAATATTTCTAAGTTAATAAATAGATAGGTTCATAGGTTCAAAGGTATGTATTAGGCTAATGGCCCTGGAGCCTTTACAAGCCTAGCCCATAGGATTACCCTGGCATCGTGATACCCTACCTTAGTTCCCAGTGCCTCTGTCATGTAAAGCCACTGGAGTGATCCCCAGGGTGAATTTTCTATTTCCCATCCACTCATCAAGATTTCTCTTGAAGAGGGCCAGTGAGGCACTCTGCTTGACGTGTATGGGAAGTCTTTTCCATAGCATGGGCAGTCTATGAGTTATAAACCTGTCCCTTCAGATTGTTCTGTTGTTTGTGGTAATGAGGTTGAGGTCTCTGGAGCATGTAGTGTGGAGGGATTGGGATTTCTTTAGATGTAGCATTTCTAACAGAGCTGGGTCAGACGTGGCTTTGTAAGTCAAGCAGAGATCCCTTCTAAGTAGGCAATATTAGACAGAGAATAGCTGGAGGTTTTTGAGTCTGTCCATGTAGGGCAAGTGTTTATGGCCTAAGATCCTCTTTGTGAGGTATTTTTGCAACCCCTCCAGTTGTTGTAGGTGTCAAGTGAGGTGCATGCCAAATGGGGCATTGTATTTGAAGATTGGCCTAATGAGGGAAGGGTAGAGGGCGACAATGACCTCTTTCTTCCTGGATGCAAAACTTTTAGTAATGACATGTGCTACATAGAAGGACTTTCTGACCACAGTGGCAATGTGGTGGTCAAAAGAGAGGTTGCTGTCAACCTGTGTTCCCAGATCTCTTATGACGCCTTCTGTATTCAGTGGACTACCATCAATGTGGTAATTCATGGGAACCAGCTTTTTACCAAAGGGGGTGACGACACGCTTTTTGGCATTAAGTTTAAGGCCATGGTTCTGACACTAGTCATTGGTCTCAGTGAGGCTTTTCTGTAGGATGTCAACATCACTTGGGGAGTTAATTATGGCTCCCAACTTGCAATCATCTGCGAACCTTGTCTGCCAGAGTAACTTTGTGTTGCCTGGACTTCAGAGAAGTAGATACGAAACAGGAAAGGACCCAAAAACAAACCCTGTGGGACTCCACTCATGACTGGTCAACAGTCTGACTTGGAGTCAGCTACTGTCACACTGTGGGTTGTATCTGTTAGCCAGTTTGCAACCCACCTAGTGATATAGGGGTTGATGCCTAGCTTAGTGAGTTTTTCTATGATTCCTGAGTAGGGAATGGTATCAAAGGCCTTGGTCAGATCAAGATAGGCTGTATGAACCACCTTGCCCTCATCCACAGCTCTGGTGACTGACTCAAAGAAGTCAACTAGGTTGAGCATGCATGATTTATCCTTCACAAAGCCAAACTGTGTGGGATCCAGAGTTTGGAGGTTCCCCATATCTTTGTTTTTTAGGTCCATGATGATGTGTTCCATAGCTTTGCATATCAGACTTGTTGGGCTAATGGGGAGATAGTTCCCAGGGTCTGTAGTTGCTCCACCTTTGTGGAGAGGGATGACTGTAGCAGTGCACCATTTGGTAGGGACAAAGCCTGAAATGTGGCTGTGATTGAACAGGGCACACAGGTGATGTGCCAGTTCACTCTGCAGTTCATGTACAACACAGCCAGGGATATTATCAGGTCCCATAGAAACTGTAGTCTTTGGCTTGGACAGTGCTGTTTTAACCTGTGCAGCAGTAATATTGGGTGCCTGGCAATCTACTGATATTGTGATTGGTCCTTTGGTGGGGGAGAGAGGGGTAAAGTTGGCACTGAATCTGTCCGCCAGAATATTGGCAATATCTGTTGGCTCGGTATAGGAGGTGACATTGTGCAACAGCTCCAAGCAAATCTGGGTATTGCTGTGGAGATTCTTTACATAACTATAGAAGGCCCTGTAGTTGTATTTACTATCTGCTGCAATTCTGTTTTCATAGCTAGCTTTAGAGAATTTGATGAGGAATCTCAACTTTTTGTTGAGGCTGATAAGGGAGTTTTTTCCAGTCTTGGGACTTCACCTTAATTCTCATAATGTTCTTCCTTCTGTTGTAGAGTTTGTTTATGGCAGGGGAACACCAGATTCGCTGCCTTTTTTTGGAGGAGAGCATCTTGGTTCTATTGGGTATGGTGAGAGCCATGCATTTATGTACGCGTCCATACAGGGCATTACTGTATGATTTGGAGGTCATGCAGCTGTTCTCCAATTGCATTGGTGCTGTGAAGTTAGCCACCTCTGTTTTTAGGAGCCCAAACCTAGCTTTGGAGAAGTTTTTCATGGTGGTTACCTTTGCGGGGGGAGGGGTGTGGATTTCCAAGCTGATTAGTTTGTGGTCAGATCTAACCAGTGAGGAGTTGACTATTGGTACAGAGAAATGGTCACCCAAGTTAGTAATGACCTGGTCAATGATGTTGCTACCTCTAGTGGGGGTAAGAATGAGCTGGTCCAGGGCATTGGAATTAATGAATTCCAGGAAACATTGGGCAAGTGTATTGGTACATGAGAAGTTTTCCCAGTTAATGGAGGGGTAGTTGAAGTCACCCAGTATGAGAGTGTTAGGTTGGACCCTAATATTCTCCAGGATGCTTAGGAAAGTGGAGTGTGAGTCTTGGGTCATGGTTGGGAACCTATAGCAAGCTACGACTTGAATCGCTGTCTTACCCAATGTTAGCTACACCTGAAGTATCTCTGATGTGTCATGTTGGACTACCAGTCTGGAGGTGTGCACATCCTTTATGAATATGGAAACACCTCCGCCTTTGGAACTTTGGTCCAACTTCTGGGGCAGAAAGGTATGGAATGAGTTATAGCCTGGTAGTGCAGTGGTGCTATCTGCTGCCTTGAACCAGGTCTCTGTTACAGCACAAATATCAATGTTCTCCATTTTAAGGAGTGCTTCAAGCGAGTGCATTTTGAGATTTAGACTTCTAGCATTGAGTAGCATGACCATCAAATTGCATTTGTTTGTAGCTGTTACAGTGTTAATTTGATCTTTGGAATACTGCCTAAAAAAGGCACTATAGGGTTGGCAAGAGCCTTGGCCAGTATCCAGAAGCTCAGGGGTGACAGATGTAGGACATATTTGGCAAAGCATCTAGGTCTGTCAATCATGTCATCCCAGGAAGACAGATACTGAATCCCCTTAGAATGACACCAGAAACTTAGCCAGTTGTTGAAATCAATCATTTTCTGCTTGTGCTGTGGTATCAGTCTGGTGATGGTAGGAGGCTGCTCAAAGTTAGGGTCATACCCATCTGGGCTACATTATCCGAGAGCTTTTCTGTGTCTCTTTTCATGTAGTCCAGGGAGGTACGTCTCAGGTCATTCATACCTACATGTACAATGACAGAGTCATATTTGTACCAGTTGTTGAGGGACCTGAGTGTGTGCATTATGTGATGGATCCTGGCACCTGACAGGCAGCTGACTGTTACTTTCTCCTTATTCAACCTAGTGAGTGGGACATCAGTGTGCCTCACTATCGGGTCACCTATGACTAGTGTGTTGGGCATGCTGTTTTGCCTTAGGAGCTTTGGTTGAGTGGCACACTGTTTAGGAGAGTTATGTGTCTCATGATTAGTGTTGTGTTGTGGTAGTCAAGTGTGCTTCTGCCTTGGATGTCTCTGCTGTTTGTGTAGATTTTTATTGAGAGCCTCCGCGAAAGTGGGTGTGTGGTTTGTATTATTATGTGAAGGCAGTGCTGGTGTGTGTTCTGGAGGGCTATGTGTTCCATGTGTTGTGGTGCAAGTGTTGACCTTTTCCTCTTGACCAGCTATTCTGGTCTTGATAGACATAGCTAGATATAAAATCCCTTGTCACAGACTCTCCAATAAGTGTTCAAGCACCTCTCGTGTAATGCAGTTTTATTCCATGAACGAACAGCACTACAAAAACTCCAAATACTGACAGCACATGAAATAAAAAGACAAAAACAAGAACAAAAAGACTGGTTAAGTGCTTTCACCCACTCTATGTAGTAGATTATCTATTGTAGATTATCCTATAATTGTTTCTTTTTGAAAAGAAATCAATGACATTATGAAAGCATTATGGTCAGATAACTTTTCTTTGTTGAATTTACTGATTTTATTCAATGCTCTCGTTCTTGATTCTCTACTGAGATTACAAGTTCCTTTGATGTGCTCAGTTTTAACTAATGCTAGGAAAGCTATAACGAAAAACTGGAAGAAAAATACCTCACTTTTGTTTTCTGAATTTACCAATATAGTGAATATGGCCTCTAAAAGAAAATTTCTACAATCAAGATGAGAACCACCAGTATTACTTCATCTTGCAACTCTTGGATAAAATTAAATCACTTATTAGATAAATATTAATTTATTTTTATATGTTTTTAATTACAATTTGTATGACTCATTATGGACTTTGTAAGCATGCTGATGCAAATTTTTATTGTGCTTTTTAAAAGCCAATAAAAATGTGAAAAAAAAGAAATTATGGGATGAAATTGTAGTGTGAGAAGTATTGTGGTTATGGAAGGATCATATAGCCATGAATGACTTCTGTAAAAATCGGCCTGAGTACTGGATTGCACTTAAAAAGAAGTATAAAAAAAAATTCTTTTTTCCAGTGTCAGGATGATAAAAGAACAGAATGCAGGGAAAATGTATAGGAATGTATTAGAGAATTTAGAGAATAATACAAGAGGGTTTATGATATGGAAAAGAAATATATAAAATAAATCAAGACAAAATTAAGGCACTACTGTTTCAGTAGACTTATTTTACAAGAGAGAAGGGAGGAGATATCCACATATTTTGGAAAAACAGTAAAGGAGGATATTAAGCCACAGTGGTACAGCAGTAGGGTTGTTGCCTCACAGCAAGAAGTTCTCCTGTTCGATTCTCGGCTGGAGTGCCTTCTGTGTGGAGTCTGCATGTCCTCCCTGAAGTCGAGTGGCCTCCAAAAGACATGCGTGAATGGACGTGCCTTCACTGAAGGTTGGGTGCTGGGCTGGCAACTTGGCACCATAAAAATCTACTGCCAATCATTAGCAGACTGGAGTTCCGCTGTGGCGACCCCTAACTGGGAAAAGCCAAAAAGACAAACAACAGCAAGTAAAGGAGGATATTAGTATAATGAGAGAAATTAAAAATGTAAGATGAGAGGTAAAAAGAACACATGAACAAATAATGAATATAGCAGCAGAACATGTGGAAAGTAGGTATAAGATATATTACATACACAGGCAAAACTACCCCATTCAACACTTAATTTATTAAATAGTATATAGATAAGCTCACTGTTAAGTGCTTTCATCCCTTAAAAGAAAGAGGTCTTCTTCGGAACAGTTGCCCATTCTCCACATTCTCATTTTAAAACTTTGGTTTAGCCAAGTGATCTATTGCATCATTACAAAGTGATATTAAAAATATTTAAAGTACCAGGACATAAAAGCAACACAGAATATATTTTGACCATTAACTATGACAAGCACATAATTGCTATGATGTGGACATAAAATATTATTAGCAGTAACCATATAAAAAATTAAAAATATAAAAAAATAATTTTAAAGATTGCTGGGTAGGGTAGAGTATAATTTTTGTGAATGTTACCAACAGAAATTTCATAGTTAATGAGGGGTATGGAGAGGCAATGAAAATGACCTATTCAGTGGACTGTTATTGTATTATGGAGGTCATTAGGAGACACTGAAACATTTTTAAGTTTAGGGTAGGTGAAAAACTGAGATTTGTGTTTAAAAAGGGAAGAAATTTCAAAGACATAAATGAAAAGGATAGCAGGTTAAGTCAATTGCCACAAGGGTCATGAGAGGGAATTACATATGTGATAGATATAATCAAAGTCTCTATAAAATAAGGTTGTGAGATGGTCATTTATGGAATTATCCCTTTTAGCATAACTGATTACTTTAATTGTGAATCCAAAGGAGCAGTTTATCTTGCGACATGCAAGAACTGCTCTTGTTTATATAAGGGACGAAAGCAGCTAACGATGAGTTATTTGTATATTTTTAATAACTTAACTGTGAACTGTGAAGTGGAGCAGTTTTTTCCCCTGTGTTTATTTTACATGTGAGTGGTGTGTTATAGTCTACTATTGTGCCTTTTTATGGATCTATGTCATATGATCATTTTCAATAGTCACATTTCATATGATTGACTATTTAAAAAGTCAAACATATGCAAAAACTCAAAAAGGCAACATTTTAGTGTGGGGGGGGGACTGCATCCCCGCACCACCTGTTAGTTATATATGCCAACTCTGGCATCACACTATGGTGGGGAAAAGGCCTTATTTCCATATTTCCACTGTACTGTGTTCTCTGGACAATTCTTTGTTTAAACGAATAGGGATACGTTTGATTTTTTTAAATAATGGCTCACATGAGATTGATCATGTGAAATTAGATTATTTAAAAAGTCAGTCTTTTAACATAGATCTGTTTTTTATTTGGCTACCAGTGTTTGGAGTTGAAGTCCAACACATGTGCATTTCCTGGTTAGGTATTTCCAGTTAACATGCTGACAAGACATCAATGGAGTCAGGAAGCAAGTTGAGTGACAGCTCTCTAAATGATTTGAATTTTCTACTTAATTTGACTATGTTAATGCAGCAACTTACTCAGGTTCTTATTAACAACAAAGGCAATTTTTGACAACAGGGACATAGCTTTCACTATTTTAAAAGAGAGATCTGTAGATTGTCAACTTTTAATGATGGACACATAGAGGTCAGTATTGTCCCAGACTTCTCAAATGTTAGACCTGGTCAGAGGAGTTTCCACAATAGTGGTTTTAATTCTCATAATGGCATGGCCATTGCCCAGGGCAATAGCCAGAGGGAAAGTTTCCATGGTTTCTCTATTGAAGAGGGGTTTCAAGAAAGAATGCACTTTGAAATCTGGAACAACGAGGAAACTGGATCACTGAATTCCAAGTTGAACAACTTGAGAACAAACTTACTAAATAATGCAAGCTCTAATTAGAGAATGGATGCTTCAGAAAATGTTTGAAAGTAAGGTGTGACCTTAAGGTACTATGCTATTGGAAATATGCTACAGATTTAACATATGGCACATAACTCCGCAAATAATTGTTGGCTTTGTTTGAAAAGCAATGAATGGAATTAATGGAATTACTTATGAAGGGCAAGCAAAGGAAAATAGATATAACTTTTTTGGGCAATTCCATTACCATTGACTTATTGTTTTATAATTACCAAGTTAAGTTTAAGGCTGTTTTAATAAGACAAAATCAGTATTTAAAGATATTAAAAATAAGAAAGAAAAATTTGGAAAGAGACAAAAACAAATAGGAGAAAAATGGGATTATCCTATTCCCAAGAACCCCAATGTTGAAGAATTTATTGTTAATTCCAATGATGATAGTGATGAGCATGACTTATTTTTTTCAATGATTATTCCATTATGGAGGTGATTAGGAGATATTTGAATATTTGTTTTAATTTTAGCAACCTCACCCTGGGTAGCTGTAAAACACAGATTTGTGTTTAAAAATGGAGAAATTTTAAAGACCTAATACACATATAGACGATTAATTCAAGTGCCATGCTGACAAGGGGAATGATTTACAAATGTGTTAAATGAAATAAGTGTCTCTCTATTAAACAATGTTGTGAGGCAGCCATTTATAAAATGATCCCTTTTAATATAACAGATTACTTTAAGAGTAAACCCAAAGGGGTAGTTTATCTTGCTACAACTGCTGGCCTATTGCTGTTCTCTCTCCACAATTCAAAATTCTTGAAAAATGTATCCATCAACAACTGCTAAGCTTAATAATGAACTTGAACTTTCTTTACCCCGACAAAAACTCTGCAACCTATTGTGACTCTGCCAGCCCAGCTATCTGGAATTTTGTAAATAATTATATGCCATTTTTGAATAGTAATATGATTCATATGCTTGTCCTACAAATTTAAGAGAACTGTGTGTTATGTACTGAGCTTCAGGAATATAATCACAGAGTACCCTACTGGAAAAGAACAGAAATGTATATAGACTATATACTTGTGCAAATGTATGTTTTAATAGTAGAAGCTGGAACATACAGAGTTAACATGCAAAACTTCAAGAAAATAAGTTGAAAAGTAAAGTGTTTTATGATTGTGTTATCTCAATTTCAGTGCAGCAAGCAGACACAATGTCTAGAGCTAGAGGTTTTCATATTGCCTTGAAACAGAAATACTTGCTAGGTTTCAAATGTAAAAGTGTTTTTATTGCTCTATGACTTCCTAGTAGCTGCACATTTCTGAGAGATATGTATATTTGACACAGAGGTGTTAAATTCTAAGTATAGGTTTAGTCTTAGAACTGAAGTCAGGTGACAAAGAGTGATGCCATCTCAGCTAACCCAGCAGTAATGTTGATTATTAATTTAAGAACTCTCTCAGAGAAAGACTGGGTGTTTTGTATCTTGTCTTGGACCTAGAAACATCCATCACCTGCATTTGCCCTGCTCTGCAAATAAGTTATTTAGGGCACAGCAACTGTTGGATATAGATAGGAATATAGCAAAGATTAGTTTAGATATTTTCTGTATTTATTTGAGACTTGTCCTGCAATGTTGTTTTAAAATATTTCCTGTGATTCTGAACTCTGTAGTTACTGTGTTGTTTCAGTATTGTATTGTTATTTTATTATTTATTATTAAATATATTTAAACCTTTTAATTGTGGCTGGTTTGCTTAGAGATATTTAAGCTCTGAGAGTACTTGCATATGTATTTGGTGACACTATATAGGCCACTCCAGTAGCCTTGCTCTTGGTCACACTTACCATTTAGATAATAGTAACATTACACAGTAGGATTTGGCACCCTTTGTAAGGACCTTAGAGTAACTGATAAGTAGTGGTTGGTGGCAGTGATAACTACCTTATAGTCTGAGCAGAAGGGAGCATAGCTAGTAAACCTGTGCCAGCCTTCCCCTGGAGTGTCTGTGTGTTTGTATATAAATCAAATCTCAAAGTGTGTGTGTGTGTGTGTGTGTGTGTGTGTGTGTGTGTGTGTGTGTGTGTGTGTGTGTGTGTGTGTGTCAGCTACTTGGGCAGGGACACGAAGTACTGGCTGGACAGATAGGGTCCTGGAGGTTTTGGCTTGACCACTCAGCTGAGATCTTAACCCTATAGTTGTGCCAGTGGGGAGTATTATTGGGATCTGGAGAAAGAGGCAGAAACCAGCCCCAGACTGACTGTGATCTCTGTGTGCTCTTAAGGGAAATTGTACTTTAATGTGTGTGTGTGTGTGTGTGTGTGTGTGTGTGTGTGTGTGTGTGTGTGTGTGTGTGTGTGTGTGTACTTGTCATCCTTCCATTGTGTACAGGCCTTATTGTTGCCAGTGGTGAGGATTGAGGATCCTTGATTACTGGTCCACTGCAGGGGTGTCACACCTACACAGAATCAAGTCTTATGAAAAAGCTAAATTATACATTGCAACAGCATAACTACTGCAACAACTCACCACTGAACCAGTAATCAAGGATCCTCAATCCTCACCATTGGCAACAGTGAAGGCTGTACACTGGAAGGATAACAGGTACACACATGCACTATTTCCAGATGCAGTTCTCTGAAGCAAGTGCAATTTCCCTTAAGAGCACACAGAGACCACAGCCAGTCAGGGGCTGGTTTCACCCTCTTTCTCCAAATCCCCAAAAAGACTTCCCATTGGCAAAGCTAGAGGGTTGAGATCTCAACTGAGTGGCCAGGCCAAGACTACCAGCACCCTCTCTGTCCAACCAGTGCTTCATGTCTCTGCCCAAGTAGCTGACACACACGCTCTTTGAGATTTGATTTATACACACACACACACACACACACACACACACACACACACACACACACACACACACACACACACACACACACACACACACACACACACACACACGCACCTGGGAAAGGGTGGCACAGGTTTACTAGCTATGCCCTCTTTTGCCCAGACTATAAGGTAGTTATCACTGCCACCAGCTAACTCCTTATCAACTACTATAAGACCCTTAACAAAGGGTGTCCAATCTTACTGTGTAATATTATTAATACAAATGGTAGTTTGACCAAGAGCAAGGTAATTAGGAGTGGCCCACACAATGTCTGCAAATATGTATGCAAGTATTCTCGAAACTTAAATATCTCTACACACCTCAGTCACAATAAAAAGTTTAAATATATTTAATAATAAATAATAAAACAACAAGAAAATACTCAGTATATAATCACAGTGACATCAATGTTCAAAATTACAGGAAATATTTAAAACAATATTGCAGGACAGTCTCAAATAAATAAAGAAAATATCTAAACTATCCTTCACTATATTCCTGACTGAATCTAAGATAATTGCTATACACTAATTAACTTACTTAAGAGCAAAGCAGATGTTGTGAATGACTCTTCTAGTAGTTGTCAGGTCAAAGACAGAATATAGAATGCTGTGTCTCAATCAGCGAAATCTCAGATTAATAGCTCAAATATTACTGCTGGTATAGCTTGCAGAATGACATAATTTATTGTCATCTGACTAACCCAGGTGAAACCCCCACTGCTAAAAGCTAGCAGTATTTAGCATCTACCTGTGAAAATGCATAGACCTCAGATCTTTGGCAGATGCTAGAAGTCATAAAACAATCACATTCCTTCACATTTCAAAACTAGTACTTATTTCACCTTAAAGCTCCCTAGTTTTAGACACTGTGTCCCCTTGCTGCATTGAAACTGAAAGATATAATATTTTATGGCCTAGCCATAAAGTAGTTTAATTTCAGCTATTTTTTATGAAGTTTGTTAGACTGAATGTAACCTCCTGTGTTCCAGTTACCACCGTTAAAATATATACATTTAAACAGTTACAATAGTGCATGTACATTTCTGTTCTATTCATTTGTTATGCTCCACATGGTCTTCACAGATATTTCTATAAGAAGTTTATGTTTTTTTTATTTTGGTGGCACTGTATTTCTAGTCCTTTTTTTTGTTTCAGCTCTCTATAAAACATTTTTTGGGTCATCAATGAATTGCTTATTTTGTAATTTTCCTTTATATTCATTCACATGTCTTCTAAGATTTTTTTCTGCCTGTGCTGATATATTTAGTTTATTATTTGTACTACTGTACAATAGCTCCTGGACTGTTCTGATACTGCATGTTGCTTTTATCATGTTTATCTTTATATGTAATTTTGTCGATCTGTTCCCCCTTCTATATTCTTCTAGCAGTGTCACTTCTTGTGTTAATTGCTTTATAGTTTTCTCTATTCAATTATCCCATGATGGCATTTGGTTTCTTCCCTTCCTTTCCCTTATTGCTCTGTGCTTTTGTGGTAAGGCTTCATGGGTTGTTAATTTAGCTGCACAGTAATATATCCTATTTACTTCTGTTATATCACATTAATTTCTGTTAACAGTCTTGATTACTGTGTTCATTTGTTTTGGGTCTTATTCACTTTCTGTAATCTATCACATTCATCAATCATAATATGTCTATCCATCTCTACTAAATCACGCAACTCTTCCCTTAGCTCTTTTCTTTTAAGCTGGAGGAACATTTTTTGTTCTCTGATTCCTGTGGGAATTCTACAGAAAGCTCCAGAACATCCTTCTGTGATATAATCTCTTCTGCTGCATCCTGCATCATCCATTGCTCTTTCATATGGGTACTCACTGGCCTATCACTCTACAACATTGACTGTGTCAGAGTTGCCACTGATTCCTGTTCCTTCCCCTGCTGTGCAACAACAACTGAACTTTTGTACTGGCTTCCTACTGAAGACTTCAGAGTATCTTCATGTGGCAACCAATCAGATGCTTCCCGTTATAACTGCTTCTCCTTAATTTGGGGGCTCATTGTTCCTTCATGTTGTGATGTTACCAGAGTTGGATTTTCTACACTAAATCCTTCACTCGGCAGGTAATCCATGACTTAAGTTTCTATTTCTTTATCTTCTCCATTACTAATCCTCTTTTCTGCTTTCCCCTTTGTTTTCTTATATTTTGAATTGTGAAATTTCCTTTTCTACACTAAATTCTTTACTTCACTTCACAAGTATTCCATAACTTCAGCTTCTATTTATTTAACTTTTTCTTTAATAATCTTCTGTTCTACATTCCCCCTTTTGATCTTATCTTTTGTATTGTGAAACGTTCCATATCTGGGTGCCTTTGCCTGTATTTCTAGTCAAATATTTTGGAGCTGCTTTTTTGTATTGATCAATTTGGCTGCCTCCTTTGCATAAATATTGCACCATATCAGATCTATCTTTCTTTCCTGTGTCCACATTTTTAAACCATTTAAAAAAATCTCTATGTTTTTTTCTAATGCAGTCACTTTTTTTTCCAAACTGCCCAAAGTTCATTCGTCTATATAATGTTTTTGTGCATCTGTTGTATTAATGAACACAAATTACATTTGAAGCTTTTGACAGTTTTCCTTGTGCAAGTTGTTTCCCTCTAATTTCTCTTTTAATTTTTTTTAATATCTTCAATACGGAAATTTTTGTCTTCTTGCATAACAGTAACAATACATACATTCTTTCTTATCCTCAGTATGTGTTCTGTCAGCTTTATGGTTCTTTTTTGGCCTATCAGTTTTTGTGTTTTTTGTGGACTACTACTTCCTTCTACAACTGGGTGCCATGCTCCCCCTGAGCCTGACCTAACTCCATTGTTGGAATGTTTCCATGCCTTGAGGATTCTACACTGTAATTTTTTTCCAGTCCTGGCACCAGTGCGCTTACCAGAATTGGGCAGTTTTTTATCCTGGGACTTATGCATGCAGCTGTCTTTTTTATTTTTAACCTACCTCTGTCTATGATATATGCTATATAAAATACAGTCTTTATATCAGTGTTGTCATGGTAAGATATTGCAAATATCAGGGTCCACTTTGTGAAGGTACTCACCAAGACTTGAGGATGAATTCAATTCCACCAATACTACTTTCATCTGCTTGCTGATTTTAGCATCTCCCCACTGTTGTGTGGTGCCTGTGATGCAAAATGTCACTTGACTATGCACTGCCCAATTTAGTCTTTAACTAACATTGTGTGTCTCCATGCTGTTGTCTGCTAATCACTGGCCAAGAGATGTGGATTAGTTGTCACTGTATTACCTGCACAGGTGTGTATTGTACCTATTACTGTCTGCTGGTACTGCTGCTGCTCACATTCTATCAGCCTAACTGTTGTCGCTTGATGAGGTTGGTGTGCTGGCTGTGGAAGGGGATGCTGGAGCGCATTTCTACTTTTCCTGCATGAATGATTGGTTGGTCTGCTTCTAGCTAATCACATTATATAGCATGTAGCATGCTGCAAGCATTCTGCAGGATATCAGATGGGCATACTGTAGTGTTCCATAGACATATCCTGGCAATGTAATCAGGCCTTCAGTAGGCTGAAAATGCACCCTGCAATGTTTCTTATTAGTATGTGGACAACATCATACTAGTGTTCAGCCATGCTATGTGGATTTGAGGACTCCATTGAGTAGCACACATCACCTGAAACACAGTGAGGGCACATAAGCACATGAGACATTTGTATACCATGTGTTTGGCTTTGCATATGCCAATGAACTTGACATTGCTTTAATTTACCAACTAAGCAGTCCTGTCAAATTTCACTAGACAGAAAACAGAGATATAGTTACTATGTATGTCAGATGTGTGAATAATCAACATTGCCAGGATTCTGTGCAGGCACACTAATTATCAGGCAACTGTGCGATATGCTGTCTAGCAGTTTATAAAACGGAAGTCTTGCTTATGTTCTGAGAAACATATTGAGTATTCTGCAGGCTGACACATATGACAATACTGGGTCACTGGTTTGCCTATTTAAGTCACTTTAGCTAGTACAATAGCTGCTGCTCATAGTCCACACATTCCTGCTAGCCTTGTTCATGAGCAGTACATGTCAGTCAATGTGCGTATAATATGCCTGCTACTAGGAAAGGGTCGATCAGCTGTCGGCAGGTTAACTAGTGGAGCCTGATATGCTGTTGATACTATTTTCATTTGCATCATCTGTCACACTACCAGTTGAGAGCCAGGAGGCATTATAGGCAATCCATGTTACTGCACAAATGTACCCCAGGCACCTTTCTTTGTCACAACAAAGCAAATCTTTTTGTGTGTTTTTGTTCTTATAATGACAGTCTACTTGCTGACAGTCTTCTGCCCCCTACATCTATGGACAGTGTCCTGCTTTCAGAAACACTCATTTGCATCTCATTATCTTGTTAGTAGCATGCACACCTTCATTTTGTGTTATTTAATGGCCATTTGTATGAACCAATACTCTTATTGTTTTCTTCACTGTTGTGTAACACTATCAGCTAGCATGAATCTCAACAAGCCTACATGTGGCCTTTTCCTTCTAACAGCATGCAACATAGTATGCAAGTTGGCAGTACAAGCTTCCTAGGTCTTTCCAGTGCTGTTGATGTTAAGGTATCTCTTGCCTATGTGTCTTCATTATGACTATTTATATACAATAACAAATGAAAAATGACAGCAGCAGAAATTCTAACTGTATTCCAAATAATCACTTTCATCCTTTATATGAACTAGAATGTTAGTCTAAAAGCGTCATAGAAACAACACAGTATAAAAACACTTCTAAAGTCACATGACTTGACTATATAACCAATCAAATTCGGACATATGAAACATACAAAATAAAACATTGAATATTTATTTTTAAAACTATATTTTCAATACTACTTTTTCCCACTTTATACAGTTTCTCAGTTCTGGTTTGGTAGTTACACTTCATTTAATCCTGGATTAGTGTATGCTCCTAATCTTATTTGTTGCTGCATTTCTTTTTCTGTCAAAACATTTCTCAATATTTCCCCTTTTAGTACTTAAACAAACATTCTATTACAAGAAAAAAAAATAAATACAAAATAAAATAATAAATAAAAACATAAAAAAACTTTACCATCTGTTACAATTATTATAATGCCTAAACAGAGAATTAATTGAATTTTCTAATTTAATTGAATAAATATCATCTGTTATTCATAATGAAAGCTTCTTTGTTTTGTTGCCTATCTAAACTGCTGGAGATGCTACCCATTTTGCTACATCAATAATATTTATTGAATTATATTTATAATGTTCTTTAGTAGTACATATCTTACCTGTTTATTTCATCTTTGCCTGCTGCCTCACCTTACTCATAATTCTGCCCTTGACTCTAACCCTACATTCAAAACCTCCTTTCTGTAACAATGTCACTGCACAAAAGAGGCTCAGACACATACACAAGCACCACCAGATATGCACAATACATCATATACTTCCTGATTTAACCCTTACTCTAAACCTAAAATCCAAACAGTTTCACAGACACACACACAAACACACACACACACACACACACACACACACACACACACACACACACACACACACACACACACAAACACACACATACACACACTGTTAAATGTATCTACTTACTAAACCTTAACTGTAACCCTAACACAAAAACTAGCATATGATCCTAACCCAAACACCTTACCTTCACTTCTGTTTCTGATGTAACTCCGAGTTTGCAAAGAGTGCTTTTGCCATACTTACTAACCAGAACACACAGCCAAATAAATTGCCATTTGATGGAGTGTTATATATATATATATATATATATATATATATATATATATATATATATATATATATAATACATGTATGAATAAAAAATATACTGTGGTGTAGGCAAATGGTTCCACTAACAAGTAAAAATAAATGCAAAACAAAGAATAGCAGAACCAAACCACAGCCAAGAACCATAAAAAATCACTTTTAATGGTAAGTGCTTTCGCGATCAATTCAGCCGCTTCATCAGACAATACAAAACTGCATCACACAGTATTTAAAATCATGATCACCAATAAAAACTGTGAATCAATTAACAATTAATTAAACAATTCAATACTAAAAGGCACATACACATAATACTCTTATCTAAGTTCCTTGCCTGTAAAACAGGCTTAATAGAAGCTTTATCATTGAGCCCTTTACCCATAGTGGCTCTCATTTTGATGATCCACTCAAGTTCAAATGTCTCTGTTTTATTAATAACATCACCTCTTCTTTCGCTACTTTTTATTACTTCCACTACCATAAACCTGAACTTATGTGTAGCATCATACATAGCAACATGTTTAGCTAAGGCATTATTTTCTGCCCCCCTGGAGATGTCATAAATATGTTCTCATACATTCTTTAAATTTACGATTCATCTTCCCTATGTAATAAGAGGAGCATTTCATACAATGTGCTAAATATACTATGTTACTTGTATTACAGTCTGCAAGCACTTTAAATTCTATTGTCCCAGTATCAGGATGAACAGATTTACTACTGCTGTCAATATGTTGACAAACATTGCATTTAAGACATGGAAAAGTCTCTTTACTTCTACTACTGACATTTTCTGATGTATTCATAGGGTAACATAGTAACCTTTTTAAAGATTTTTTATTCTTATATGCAAAAGAGGGGGTTTCCCCCACTATATGCTTAATTCTGTCATCAGAACATAGTATAGACCAGTTTTTCCTATAAATATCTTGCATTAAGTTCACATTACTTGAATAAGTAATAGGTATTCTCATAGAGTTAAAATTCCCTTTCTTGCTGTCTCGTGAAGTAATTTCTAGCTGCTCAGAAAAGTAAGATTTCCCTATAGTTTCTCTAAGTGATGGAATAGTGGAGAGGCCATCAAACACCTCAGACTCCCTATAGCCTCTATCTATAAATTTATGCTTTAATCCCATTAATTCCTTATCTAAGCTCTCAGAATTTGTAGTTAGCCTAGAAGTCCTGAGTCCTTGTCCTTTAATAATATTTTTGAATATATTTCCCAGATGCATACTCTGTCTATGTAAGTAACTATTTCGATAGCATTCCTTTCTGTGAACCTGAGTATCAAATACCCATTTTTCATACTAGTTTATCCTTATAGTAAGGAAGTCTATGGTGTCATAAGCATAGTACATGGCGAACTTCACAAAAGTAGTGCTAATGTTAATGTTATGGAAAAACTGTTGCAGGGTAGTCAAGTCCCCATTCCATAGCAGAAAGAGGTCATCCACAAACCTCCGATAAAATGTTATACTCCCATGTGTTTAAAGCAATAGCAGATGCTGTCTTTCCCATTTTGCCATAACAATGTTGGCGTAGCTATAGGCACATGAGGTGCCCATAGCTATGCCAACTAATTGTCTGTACATCACATGCTCAAATAAAAGCACATTGTTTTCTAATATGAGTTCTAGCAGTAAAGATATAAGATCTATAAATTTAGATTCATACTGCCCATCTTGCATTAAATAATGTCTAATTATATCAATCCCTTGGTCATTGGGAATAACTATAAATAAAGGTTAGACATCTAATGTCGCTAATAAATATCTGTGATCTCCTTATCTACTTTTCAAAAACTGATGAAGATCCTTCAAAAAATGTGTATCACGCAAAATATATTTGTTTCTAGCCAACACAGACTTAAGATGTTTTTCCACATATAGTGAGAGTGGATCCATGCTCTATCTCCTCCCTGTGACTATAGGTCACATGGGTGATAGAGTTGGATGTTTATGTATTTTGACTATAGGTCACATGGGTGGTAGAGTCGGATGTTTATGTATTTTTGGAGTTCCCTGAATAATAGGTATCAGGGGTCTTTTACACAGAAATACTCATACAGTTCTTGTGTGATCGTGCGACATAACGAACAATCATATAAAGTGTCATTGATATCTAAAATGCATTTATCAAGTTGTCTACTATCAATTTTTTTCATATACCTTTACATTATTAAGCATTGCCTCCATTGTCTGAATATAATAACTGCTATCCATGATAACTAATGGGCCTCCCTTGTCAGCAGGCCTAATAGTTATAAGCTTATAATTCTGTAAATTTCTCAGGGCTTCATATTTCTGCGTATCTAAGTTCACAAACTTTTTCCCCACAATCCTGTTATCATATAGCTTATAAACTTCTTTTTTCACATATGTTTTCAAATGTATCAATGGTGGCATTATTTTTAGGCAAAAAACAACTTTTCTTATGAAACGTTTCTCTTACCTCTGCTTTATCACATTTTATATCACTAAACATACATTTTAGCATCAAATTCCACGTGAAAGTCTTTAATTCAATGATATTCTCTGTCACAGTCATTGTACCAGAGGCAAAAACATAAATGTAGTGTTTTTTTTTTTTTTTTTAATTTTTATTGACAGGCTTTAATGAAAGTGCTTTTTTGGTTAAAGCGCTTTCGTTAAAGTGTGTTCGGTGGTTATGGATTCGGATGTTTGATCACTCAAACGTCCTAGATCCATATATATATATATATATATATATATATATATATATATATATATATATATATATAAAATTTATTTTACATTTGTATGCTGGGAAAATCCGACTGGACACAGGTCCATTTTCAGCAGAGGCCCGGGGAGAAAAACTCCAGATTAAATACATATATGAATCAAGAAGAAAATAAACAACACATAGACCATGGATATCAAGTTATAACATAGTAAATGTATACATAAATATATATATATATATATATATATATATATATATATGTGTGTGTGTGTGTGTGTGTGTGTGTATATATATATATATATATATATATATATATATATATATATATATATATATATATATATATATATATATATAAGAGAGAGAGATAGAGTGAGAGATTGATAGATGTATACAGATATATTTAGGGTTACCAGATACCTGCAAACCCAAAGGAGGACACTGAAGGTCATAAAGGAGGACAAAGCCATGATAAAGGAGGACAAAGGAGAATGTGTCCTGTTCTGCTCACAAAAGATAGTGTAGTGCTGCTACAAATAATTCTGTAATGACACAGGGGGCAACTGGACTGCTGTACAATAACATTTCAGTGTGTAATTACATTAAGTACAAAATAACCAATTTATTACTAAACAGGTTGAAGGAGAAAAAAGCCAATTCACCACTGAATAGTTTCATTGAAAATATAACAAATCCACTACTGAACATGTTCGGATCTTTAAAATACTCAAGAGTTAAGGCATGTTGCTTTCTTCTTCATGTAGTGGTACTGCTAGTAGTTTACTGCCCATAAATACAGAAGCTTAATGCTAGAGTACATTCGAATCCCCATACTATATTGCTCCCATAGGCTTTCACATCCTTGTCTTACTAATTTAAACCAAAATGCTCCTTGCGCATGCTCTGAAATATAGAAATTAAAATAAAAGGACTCATAAACTTATAACTGATTTTCTTTCAGTTAATAAACCGTCTTCTCTTCTACAGCAATATGCCTGCCTAATAATGATCCTGATCTAAGATATATTATGAACTTGCAGTACTTTCTGAACTTGTTAACAACCACATCATGTAACCACGGCAAGGACAGCTACAATTGGACTGTGTGTTACAATGAAAACTTAAAAAAACAACAGGTCACAAAATGAGTCATCAAAATTAAAAGTTATAGTAAAAGTATGTGTTTTCATATTTCTCAGAGTCTGAGACATTTTGCAGCAGTTCATCATTCTCGGCAACATAGACACTGGAACTCCAGACAAGAAACATTCTTAAAATTGTACTTTGTAAGAAGAATTTCTCTGACAGTGTCAACAGACAGTCTATTTCTTTCTTTTGTCCACTGTGCATTGATCAAGGAAAATGCTCTTTCAACGTTAGCATTGTGCTCAGGAATGCAAAAAAAAAATTTGCAGATTTTAAGCAGCTTTGAATAAGTGGCTTAATTTGCACAACTGTTCATGAAGGAGACTCTCAAAAAACTTGTCATCTTTCTGTCCTATGAATTATTTTAGTTTGCAGTACTGGTCAAATAACTGTATATCATCTACAACAATACCCTTTTTACTCATATACTGTACGCATGGCAATAGATCATCGAAAGTACTGTCTTTTCATCGAAGGGTATCATCCACTTTTCCAAATAATCATTTCACCCTTGGTACACGGACTGAAACTCTGTCATGAATGTTTTACATTCTTCATCATGGCCATCTTCACACAGTTTTTTCAGAAGTTCTCTCACTTCCAGGGAGGCAAAAGTTTAATTCTGTCTGCTTAGCAGAGTTTGCTTTGTCGACTGTAGGATGCGACAAACCTCCAACGCCAATGTTTTTTTCCTTTCAACAGCTGCAGTTTTTGCCTGAAATACTGACATCAGCGAATCCAAAAACCACAAATATACTTCTGAAAAACTGTTCTTGAAAAAATTCTTGATAAGCACCAGTGGCTGATTTATGCTCTGAAAGTATGCATTCAGTGTGAGGAATAACTGCAACAGCCTCTCAGTTGCTAGAAATAGGCTTGGCAATCTGTTTTTCCTGTGGTATAGCAACTGCTGATAGCATCAACAAATTCACAGAAATCTTTTACAGCCTCTGTGTAAACAGTATACACAGAAAAATAGTTGAACAATGTCAGCACAATTGCTTCAACATCAACTACCATTAAATCTGCACCATGTCTAATACAGTTGTGGAGAACATGGGCTGGACATCCAAGGCCCACCAATGGCTTCTTAAGGCTCATTTTCAACTGTGAAAAAACATTCTTGCTTTCTTTCCTGTTGATGCCCCAAAGTTCATGTTTGCATTGTCTCCTGCAAACACAATGCATTTTGATGACAGACTGTATTTCTCAAGGGTTTCCAACAGGTAATTACGTACCATTTCAAACGTTTCATTTGGCATGCTGTCCAGAGCAAGTAATCTAGTCTGAGTTCCACCAGCTTTCCAATTAAAATACCGAATGATTATTGGGAATAATTTCTCTACACCATGATTACTGGCATCTGTTGCAATTCCAAAGCAGTTAATGCCATTTAATGACTTTACTACTTCCATAACAGTGTGAAGACCAATAACAATATTTATGATTGCCTTCATTTCATTTTTGTCCTGGCACATGTAATATTTTTAGCAGTTTTGGAGTCACCAAACAGTCTATGCATTAGACCAGCACTGCAATCCATAGATTTATATGACTGATGATGAGCGCCAGTGTGAAACACTAATGTTGCTTCAGAAGCACATATCTTCAAAGATTCTGCCAAATGCTTTGGTTGAAAAAATTACATGATTTTTGCAGATGAAGCAGGTGTCTTTACCATATTTCTGTGTTTTTGACTGGTAACATGTCATTCTAAATCAGTGGTACTTTTGTTTGCAATGGACACATAAGAATCACAAACCAAACATTTTGCTTCATTTTCGCTGTGTCATTCACCAAAGCACAGATACTTCGTTTTCATTTGTTCCATGAATTTGCATTTCCTGTTGTTAGTGTTACTGCTGGACAACATTTTTTTATAAAAGACTCCAATGAAAAGATACAACAGGACTGTTACAGAAGTATAAAATGTTACACATAGCTAGAGTCTCTGACCCTCTCTGGAAACTGCACAGCGAAGGAGATTTAATGCAATATTTTCTCCCTACTAATCAAAGCCGTACTGTTCGGTGTACTAGTTTATAAGGCTTTAGTTAGATTTCTTGTGCTAAGATGTTACTGTGGTCACTATCCTGGCAATCAAATGCTAATAAATAAATTATAACAGAAAGCTTTAAACAATATAAATTAGAGCTTATATATAAATTATATTTGCTATATCTTCCAATTCTAGTTGATAAGCTACTAAATACTGTAGAAAAAGTTTAAAAAAAGCAATGGTCCATGGCAAATGTTATGGTGAGTTCTGCGCACATCTGGCTATTACACTTGGTTATTTGGCTACATAGTCCTGACCAAACCTTTGCATGGTTAAGTAAATATCATTCTAACCCATACCCCTTCCATAATGGCCTGACACCTGTCAGAATGCTTTCTAAGCAACACTATGGCTGTGTTTCTAGCTTTCATTACGGGGTTTATTCAAGATTCCTTCTAGAAAGGATGTGCTTTGTTTTGTTCTCTGGCTCACAGCACCATCATGCACCACATATCTTATTTATTTATTTAAGGATATATCTTACGGTAGTGCTCAAAATTATTTATTTTAAAGATGCTGTAAGGTGAATTAAAACACTTTATATTAGTTGCTGTGAAGGCTGCCAGCCCAGCTTGATAGAATTTTGTAAATCATCCTATGTCATTTGTAAATATTAGTATGATCCACAGGCTTGTTTTACAAATGTAAAAAATCTGTGTTATGTGCTGAGCTTCAAAAAACTGTAACCACAGTGTACCCTGCTGGAAAAGAGCAGAAATGTGTATATGGGCTCTATGCCAATGCAAATGTATGTTTTCATATTACAAATGGAATATACAGAGTTAACTTGCAAAACTCTTAAGAAAATAAGTTGATAAATAAAGAGTTTTACAATGTGTTATAAAGTCAGTTTATCTTAAGCTAAGAGATAGGATGTCTAGGCTAGGAGTTTCTTTCAATTGTCTTATGACAGAGTCACTGCTCTGTGACTTCCTAGAACCTGTACATGTGAGTGATAAATGTTTTTGACAGACCCATGTTAAATTCTGTTTATAACTGTTTGTCCCGGTCCACTTCAATAAAAAAATCACACCGAATGGCATTTGATGACCTTTATTAAATTTTCATAAACATGATTGTTAACCAATATTCACTAATTTCAACCAAAACATGATATAGGTGAAAACAACATCCATGTAACATTAACATATGACAGCATGACCCCGCTCATCCTGATCAGTAAGCAGCATCGATACCTTCACTCGCTTACTTATGAAGCAGCCTACCACTCACTTCAGTTACCATTTATTGAATTACCTCCAACCAAATAAGCAGCTTACCTCTGCTTGCTTATTTACTTATCAAGCAGCACAACTGCTCACTTGCCTTTCCTTATTAAGCAGTGCAATTGCTCAGTAAAGCCCAAAGGTCACTAGTTAATTGTTCACACTAACGCTCCAAATAAGCACTGCGTTTTCATCTCCAATTACAAAAGACTTCATCAGATGTTACAAAATCATCAGCTAGCAACCTCTCTTAAATACCCCTCCCCTTAATACATCCTCCAATAGAAAATTTATTGAATTTTTAAAAAAACACATTTCTTATAAATAAATCTTATCAAATGTTTTTTAAAAATATTTTTCATATATAGGTAAAGAAACAAACATATATTACTTTAACATATTAAAATAAATACCCAATACATGAAACTTAATATGTAAAAACAAATGTATCAGTATGTATAATTAAAACCATTTAAATAGGAAACACAATTACACCAAAATGGCCCTTTCTTCCCCTCTAGTGGTCAGGATGTTAATGTTGCCAATAGGGGAATTGATTTTATGCTGAATGAGTTATTGGATGAAGCGGTGTATTACTTTAGAAATTTTTAATTTCTTAGTCATAGACAAACCAAAAATACCATTCATCTTTGGGATTCCCAAAGTTCATAAGAACTTGGAAGATCCACCCCTCAGACCGACAGTCGCAGCCTCTGGTACTAAGACTTATCAAATAGCAAAATACTTGGACTTGGAATTAAAAAAGATTTGGACTGAGAGAGCTGGAATACTCAAGAATTCCTGGGATTTCTTAAGAAACATTAAACAAGATTTATTTACCGATGAGCTTATATTTGTTACCCTGGATATCCAAGATTTATTTAACATGATACCTCATGCTGTTGGACTGGAGTGGATTTAAGAAACTTTAAGGTTCAAAGGGGACATAGAATAGGATAGCATGTGTTTATTCATTGAGCTTATGGATTTAGTACTTAGAAATAACTTTTTTTTTTGAGGGAGAATTTTTCAAGCAGAGTAGTGGGGTAGCCATGGGAGCATGTTGTGCTCCCATGTACGCTAATCTAGTGCTATCCACTTGGGAAGAGAAGTTTATTACACACTCTATATATTCAAAATACTGGAAATATTATTGTAGGTACCTGGATGACATATGTATTTTTTGGTCAGGGCCCAAACAAGTATTAGAAAAGTTTATTAAATACTTAAACGGCACTACAGAATTTTTAAAATCCACCCACAATATTTCATGTGATCATTTACAATATTTAGACTAGGTGATAGAAAAGGTAATAGAGGCAAAGAGGTTCAAATCTAAGTTTTTTTAGAAAAAAACACCTTTTCTAATTCCTACCTATTTTTCACTAGTGCCCACCCTTTTTCACAAACAAGAGGTATTTTGAGGGGGGAAATAATTTGAAGCAGCAGGATGACTTCCGAAGATGAAGATTTTGAAACTGAAAGCTTAAAATTAAAACAAATGTTTTTGGAAAGGGAATACTCCTTGGTTCTGATTGAACAAATAATAGTAGAAGTGAAATTAGGAAGAAGGGGTAAATTTTCTCCTATTTTAGAGAAGTCAAAAATAGGAGGACCTATTGGGGTGAATGATGAATTACAGGTCACCAATACTTGGAATAGTACTTTTGTTCTTAATTATAATGGGGCAACTACTTCCATTAGGAAAATAGTTACCAATAACTGGAATAGATTTAGTAATTTTTCAGGCTTAATAAAACTATTTAAAGACCCCTTAAAATTTACCTATAGAAAAGGAAAAAATATGGAGAAAATACTTGAGACTAAAAAGAAAAAAAACAAAGCAGGAAGAGAACAGGAACCTACAAATGTGGCAGCTGTTCGCAGTGTGGTTATGTCCTTCAAGGGGAATCAGTATTTCTTAAACAAAGAAGGATTAGGCTTAAGACCAATGGGTATACTAATTGTGACACTATTGGGGAAATTTATATTGCTATTTGTGAAATCTGTGGGGCTTTCTATATAGGGAAGACAACTAGAAAATCGAAAAGGCATATATATGAACACATGAATGACATTAGGAAAAGAGATGAGACTAAAGCATTGTATAGACATCAGAATATATGTCCATCAGCGAAATTTAGGTTTTATGTGATTGAGAAAGTGGACATAGACCCCTGTGGAGGACCCTGGTTGACTACCATTGAATTTTAAGAACTATTCTGGCAATTAAAGTTGGAAGCCAACAAAGAGGCAGGTTTAAATTATTATCTTTCTTTGTCCCCAGTTTTGAAGCTCAGAGCTGCTAAGTTGAAAATTCCCCTGCTGACCACTAGAGAGGAAGAAAGGACCATTTTGGTTTAATTGTGTTTCCTATTTAAATGGTTTTAATTATACATACTTATACATTTGTTTTTACATATTAAGTTTCATGTATTGGGTATTTATTCTAATATTTGTTTGTTTCTTTACCTATATATGAAAAATATTTTTAAAAAAACATTTGATAAGATTTATTTATAAGAAATGTGTTTTTTTTTAATTCAATAAAATTTTCTATTGGAGGATGTATTAAGGGGAGGGGTATTTAAGAGGGGTTGCTAGTTGATGATTTTGTAACATCTGATGAAGTATTTTGTAATTGGAGATGAAACGCAGTGCTTATTTGGAGCATTAGTGTGAACAATAAACTAGTGACCTTTGGGCTTTATAGTGTGGCCATTATTTTCATGATTGGACATTTGTGTGCTGTTTTCTTGTTGGTTTCTGGTTTGTCTATTCTGTACACAACCTTTTTTCTTTTTGGTAACCTTACCAATACCTACCATGCCCTATGAACAATTTCAGCTTTCTATCACCAGAGCACATCATAGCCCTCTACCAATACAGTAAACTGAATGGGTAGCTGTAACTGCACCTAACTGAGTACTTATCAAAATAAAATTACCTGAAACCTCCTTACCTACCAATCCAGTGGCCGAAACCATTCCATCACAGTTGCATCCATCACTTTTCAAATGTGCTTCCTTTGGGCCTCCCACTAATGCCCACTCTGCACTCCCCATCTGTAACCTCATTCCAGTGGCAGAAAAATTCCATCAGCTGACCTGCAAAAGAAAATACAAATGTAAGCTCTGTACAGTCACAACCAAAAATTTAACTGTAGACACTGTCATGGATCCCCTTCCTCAACTGCATAGCCTTTACTCGACACTGCATCCCCTAATCTCAAAAACCCAGAACCACCTTATTCCCCAACAAGACCTTTGCCACCAGTGATGGAATGTAATGCAGCAAACAGCTTTATGATCCAAACAGCAGTAACTACAGAATAGGAATACCTGACTGACCTCGTAACTTTCGTCCAAAATTCCAAAAATGCATTGTATGGATCAACTTAATTTAATGCTCTGCCCCTCCCACAAAACAATCTTAGGAGCCTTTCTGTAACCAGTACTATGCAAACAATCCTGCAAACTCTTTTACCCAAATTAACACTAAACAAAAGTACCTCCTCCTGTGGCAGAAGTGAAAACTTTGACAGCATCTCATGCACTGCTATACTTTACCAAGGCTCAAACCACAACCTGTACCCAGCAATAAAGTTATGGTGCTTAAAACAGGTAAAACACCTCTTGAAGGAGCATACCATCAGTCTCCATGTTCACCAATTCAAACCCTTCCTCCCTACAAGCTCTGTGACCCCCTTCACTTAAAGCTGGTAACCAACCCATTAACCCATTTCTGTGCCCCATCACAATATACCTATGGCCATCCCCTAGCACCAGCATTAAGTTAGCTATAAATAATGGAAGGACACAGCCCCAAAACTAATGTCAGTTACCCATTGCACCTACCAACCTGATAGAATAATAAATCATAATCTCAAGTGTCAGGCATTAATTTCTGACTTCTTGATGATTTACTAAGCCACCATTTGTTCTCTTCCACTTTCTTAAGGGACAATGCTCCTCATGATGTAGATGGCAGGAAAATGTGACCCATCCTCTTATTATTGTGACTCCACCCTAAAAGTAGACAACCCGACCCCTCCCTGACCCAGCCCTTGACATACCTCATGCTTCTGTGTACCCCCAACCCTCCTGCCAAACCCAATCCACAAACTCTTAAGCACCTAATAAGATGATTACTTGCAACCTCACTGTGCGTTATTCCAGTAGCAGGAACATCCATCCCATCAGAATGCATCACCTTTCAAATCCACTTCTGTCAGGCCACTGCATGATGCCATCTGCACTTTCCCCATCTGTAAAAGTAAAGAAAAATGGTAAATTCTCTGTGCACACAAACCAGGAATTTCTCAACATTGAGGCACTGCCAAGGAACCCTGTCTTCCCCCTCAAATCCCTTCACTTCCAGCAAAAGAACATACTGCAGAAATCGGTACCATGCACACTCAATGTAGCCAATGTCTGCAATCTACAGTGCCACAGAACTCAGCTACCCCAAGGCACCTGAAGCAAAACCAACACACCGACCAGAACATTCTCACTGCACCACGTATCCATGCATACCGGAGTTCCTTCACTCCCCAACCCCTCAAAACAATGGCACTGCAACATCTCTGAGGGAAAAGGCAACAAAGCTCCCAAAGCCTGTACTACACCCAGACCAGAGAAGACAAAAAACATGTGATTCCATCAGTAAACCAGGGTGTATGCCTTGATCACAGTCCCAAGCACCATGCTCCCAAGCATACCAAACCATCCCCCAACAGACCATCCAGCCTCCCCAAATATCTTCCCATAAGGCCTCCCCTAAATTTATTGTACCAAGACACTGAGCACTTGCAGGCGTACACATGAATCTCCTCTCTCTGGACCCCACTGACAGCAGGCAACCAGCCCAGACAATCTTACCACAAATAAACAAACAAGCAAATGTCTCTGCTATAAAGTGATGACTATTCAGACAATGCTCAACAGTTATACCGATAACATGACAGCCCAAGGGCAATCACTGCCCTATCTCTGCAATCCACTGCAACCACCCTCATGAAAACTGGCCATTCATTGAAAATCCAGACAGTTGTCAGGTATGCTTCCTCACTTCTACCATACATAATATTAAAACCCACCATGCCTACCCTCCTCCTATGGCAATGACTGTCACACAGCACATGTGTGGTGGAAAAAAAAGCATGCCAGTCATGGGCACCCCCTCATTCTTCTCTTTCTCCCCTTGGTTAAATTGCACTCACCCATGCCAGCAAGTACCACTCTGTTCAGTGTCAAATCCAAACCAAACACTGCTCAGCACCTCAAAATCCAAGGCTGTGCTCCAAACCAAAACCAAACAAAAGAAACAAAAGCCAAAGAAACTGACATAACATACATAATTTTACAATACCATTTCCAAAAGCCCCCAGAGCCAAACCCTGAAACACTACACAAGGAATAAAGTGCTCCATCCCCCAACTCACCGATGTCCAGAAACCGCACTTTTATATGGACCAGACAGACCTATTAAGTTGACAGAGCAGGCCATCCAATAAAACCCAAAACCAAAAAAAAACAAAAACCTGAGGCAGAAACACTTCTCAAACAGTATCCCCTCCCCCAGAAAGACGGTGGAAGAACTCAAACTGAAACATGTATTCCTATAAAATCCTGAAGCCTAAGACTCAACTGAATGACTTGTTGCCATGAGCTCAGTCCTCTGAATGTCCCCCACTCCCCAATCCTATTTTGACCATCGGGTAAACCCACAAGTCTAACCTTTTCTCCTCTCCGCCACCCCCATGCCAATAGGAAGTGTATCACTGTGCATGCGCAAAGAGCAACCATGCCTCATAGTCTGCAAAACTCGTTACCGCCTGGTACAATAATCAAATGAAGATGAGATCACAGCTCACTACCGCCAATAGCTGCACTAAGAAGAATGCCCTCCCTTCTCCAGCTCTAGTCGAGCCCTTTTCTCTCTGTCACTTTTTTTTTTTTTAATAGTACAGATGCATAAACATTCATATAAAGTAAAAAGGGACATGGCAATAGAAATCAATTCAAAGCCCAAAGTCAATGCAGCATGTAAAATGTGACCAGACAAAAATGTGACCAAAACCAAAAAAAAACCATACATACACTGATGAAGCAATGATATTCACCAATTGTACAGGAATTAAGGATAGGGGCTTGAGAAAGAAACTTCCACCTGATACTCCATGCCTTTTTCCTAGAAATTTTGCAAATATTAGCGCACCTAGGTTGCCTCTGAAAATGGGTGTTTTGGCATTACCTAGTTAAACATACATGGTGCTGATGACTGTTTACCAAGATACATTTCCCAGGACAAGGCAGACTGTAGCTGTAGCCATTAGTTGAAACTGCACATGCCTGTCCCCACTTTTGGTTTCCCGAGGAATGGTGACATACCATCTTAAATAAACCAAAATTGATAACATATATCTAAGAGCAGTCCTACCCACTCTACAACATCTATGTAAAGTTGAAAACATGGGCAACAACAGTCTGTTTGCAATTGTTCACATTGAACTCCTCTTTAACTGTATTCTGGGCATACTTAGAAGTGAGAACCCTCTCCAGTTCAAAAGAAAAAATGAAGTTATCAATTAGCCATCAATACTGCAAAGGGATGAGATAGTGAAATCAACATGAATTGAAAGCAATGGCGATACCAGCTCCTCTGCTCCCAAGAATGCATGCTCCAGAAACAGCCTTCATGGGTCGCAATGTAACTTTCCCTGTTCCAGCACACCATGAGTCAACATCTGCATACCCCATGGAAATCACACATTTGAAAAGCCCAAGCAAGAACCTGCCCTGCATCCTTCCCTTGCCAGCTTTCCAACATATATATATATATATATATATATATATATATATATATATATATATATATATATTTGTTTTTCCTGTCCAAAAAAAAAAAACATACAACACACAATGTCTGTCCATTTATTGCATGTACGGTTTGTTGTGCACATCTCAAAGCTTACTTCAAGTTTCCAAAAGGTGGCAACCCAAGCAACAATCCAGGACAAGACTGTGTTATACAAGAGCCATGACAAAATGTGCATTAAGAACCTCAGCCTAAATGCAGGCTCCCATCTAACTTACAGGGTTAGTTGTTCACTTGCTACTTTACTTAATGAACATGCATTTCCAGATTAACAGCAAGAATTAAGGCCAGTAAACATAGCCACTCATCACCCAGTCCTGCAGATCACCATATACGCATGCAATAGAGTGCCCTGCAGTGCCAAACCATACCCTACTAACCACACGATGCTGAACTGTGAAAAGGGTCCCACTCTGTCTGACCATGCGGCATCTATCCAAGTCCCCAACAAGACTCAAAATGAACCCTTAACAGCCAAGGCTCACTAGCAACTACCCCAACAGCAGGTCACACAACAAGAGTCCCTTCAGTCACCATTTTATATACTTAGTGCAAACAACCAATTCCTCTTGCCTGGTGACCTGTTCATGGAAAAATCTTTGACCTTCAACCAGCTTGTGACCAAAAAACCAGGAAAACTGAAAGCAGCCAACAAACTGCAAAAAGTTTTTTTTTTTTTTTAGTTTATATTTTAATGCATATGTATATAGTTAGATAGATATCCATACACACACTAAGGCATTTGCCCACAGCTTTTAAGCCCCCTAACATCCTATAGCAACCATAACACCAATACGTGGGCCTCCAACCCTATACATACCCACCATTAGCTCCTCGCTGCCCACCAAACTTAACCCAAAGCCTACCTGATGATGCAGAACCTACTGGTTGTCTCAGATGTATTACTTGCTATAGCAAGCTCAGGCCAAAAATGTGACTGCAGTTACACTTGCCTAAAACCCTTTAAGCCCCTTCCTACCCTTACCTCATTCCCTCCCAATCATCCCTCTTCCCTCATTCCTATTTAATCCTATCCTCCCCTTATCCTCCTAATTCCTACTACTCTATATATCTAGCCCCACTTGAAGATGTTCCTGGACAAATCAGACTGTTCCAAACCTCATTTAGCCTGGAAACTAGATGCAACTGTCAAATAGTGATGTCATCTACCTAACCCAACAGTAATGTGTATTATTAATTTAAGAACTATCTCAGAGAGAGAGAGAGAGAGAGAGAGAGAGAGAGTGCATTTTGTATTTTGTTCTGAATATGACAACAACTCACCAGCACTTGCCTTGTGCTGTAAGACTTAAATCTTAGTAGTTCTCTTAGAGATAGATAGGAATATAGCAAGATTAGTGTAGATGTTTTCTATATTTATGTGACTGTCCTACTATGTTATTTTAAAGTATTTCTTGTGAATTGTTAACTCTCTATTGTTACTGTGTTGAGTTAATGAGTATTGTCTTGTGTTTTTATTATTTATTATTAAATGTATTTAAACCTTTTAATTGTGGCTGATTTTGTGTAGAGATAACTTAAACTCTTAGCGTACTTGCATGTATTTGGTGATACTGTATAGACCACTCCTAAATGGCGTTAAAATGTTCTGGTCACACTCACCATTGGGATAATAGCAACATTGCACTGTAGAATTGGACACACTTTGGTAAGGGCCTTTATAGTAGTTGATAAGTAGTGGTTGGTGGCAGTTGGTACTACCTTATAGTCTGGGCAGAAGGGAGTATAGCTAGTGAACCTGTGCCAGGCTTCCCTGAGAGTATCTATGTGTTTGTATATAAATCAAATCTCAAAGTGTGTGTGTGTCAGCTACTTGGCCAGGGACATGAAGCACTGGTTGGACAGAGAGGGTGCCGGAGGTTTTGGCTTGACCGCTCAGCTGAGATCTGAACCCTATAGCTGTGCCAGTGGAGAATCTTATTGGGGATCTGGAGAGAAAGGGAGAACCAGCCGCAGACTGACTGTGATCTCTGTGTGCTCTTAAGGGAAATTGTACTTTACTGTGTGTGTACTTATCCTCCAAATGTGCATGTCCCTTACTGGTGTTAGTGGTGAGGACTGAGGCTCCTTGATTACTGGGCCATTGCATGGGTGTCACATATTAATTAGTTGCATTAATAAAATCTTCCACAGATACATACAATATTTTATATTGTAGTATGACTTTATAAACTATGCTCAGTGAGATCATTCATAGCTACAAACCCCTATTTTTCACAAAGTGGAACAATGCTTCATTGCATCTCAAAATATGGAGCAAAACACATGTAAAACAACTGTTACAATCTTTATCTAGAAGGCTTGTCCTATAATACATCTCAACTATACCTCATTACAAGGAACTTTCCTCATTTTTAGTTTTAAAATCTCTCACACGATGACCTGGGCTCTTAAAGAGTAAGCTGTACAATAACAAATATCAGGATTTGAAATGATGTTTTTAATAGAATTTATGTAAAGGAAGACTGAAAATGATTTAAATGAGTGGAAGAGTAGTTACAAAACAATGAAAATATAACTGCAGACTTTAATATGAACAACTACAGCAGTACAACACAGATAGAACTTCAGTAGTATAAAATGAGCAGAAACCTGTCAGCAGCAATGCTGAAATGTGCATGAAATGAAAAGCAAATATTTACAAGCAATTATTTGCAAAATGAATTCTGGCATATTTTCTACAAATAGAAACTAAAATTATTTACAGCACATGCTAAGGTAGGCTTGAGTTAAAGAGAGAGGTGGGACACAGATATAGTATAAAGTACATTAAAAGAACACTTTTACACAAAAGCAGGCCAGGGTCAGTATGCTAAGCCTAGGTAAAATACACTTTACAGTATGTAGTATACACCTCGCACTTCAACAATGCCTATTATTTACCTGGTTCACACCTGTGATAGCCACCTTTTGGTGTACATCTCTCTCAGATACTCAATACAGAATGCAAAAGACAACACTTGCATTACTGTACTGCTTTCACATATACATTACCAAAGGTCAGCACTTGTATTCACCCCATCGTACTAGACTCAAATGCACAGCAGTCTTGCAGAAGCAGAATTATAACAGTAAATAGTAGGACTACTCATTTCACTTACAAACAGCACCCCCTGTACCCATTACCTACCTAAAGTAGGTGACTTGGCCTTGCCAGCATCAGTAATGTTTTCATTATTGTATTGAATTGATGCATGCAAATAGTCAGAGTTTACATTCTATCTTGTTTCATGCAAATACACATTAGTCCTGCAAAGCCAGAATAATTACACTAAGACTACAGTACCAAACAGTTCACCCACAAACAGCCATCATATCAATTGCCGACCTAAGGTATCTGCTTTGACCCTACCAGGATTAAAATGAAAATAACAATGTTTCCATTAATTTACTCTGTTGCACAAAACAATAGTTACAGGCTTGGATGACAGCTGACTTTAACTCATTCACTCTGGAGCAGCTCAGAAAATGCTACCTGCTTACTTCCACCATAGGAACAACAGTGCAGCCTGAGCTCATTTTCATGAAATCCATTTGTAATTCCCTTACAGAAAACAAATGTTCATAACTCTTTAACTATAAGAGTTAGACTAAAAATGTAAACGCAAAAGTTGTTCAGCAGACACTGACCTTTCCAACAGTGTTAATGTTGATAGTGCATATCAAAGTCATTATTAAATATTTGGCAAGGAATGCTGATAGTGTGCATATTTTTTACCTTTTTGGAAAAGCAAACCACAATATCTTGGTCAATGTACCATGTAGATCCATACAATTTGCATTTAAATTGTTTGTGTGACTGTCAGCTTTAAAATGATATCCAAACCATTACTGTGTGATACTCCTTTACAGAGATATTCACAGAAATATAATTAATATAATATTTCTCATAATTGATAAATAAACAAAGCATAATATCTCATCACCTGTAACAGACAGAGGCTACATATCATTGTACAAGTTGTGTGACTCAATGTCAGCTTCAAAATGACATCATTTGTATCATCACCATGCTCCCTTGCAAAGATATGGGCATAATAATGAGAAGTATTGGAAATGTATTATTTTCATAATCCTACAAGACTAAACAAACTGTGGTATCTGTACATGTGCACAGTGCACAGACACAGTTCTTTTACCATGTTGTAAGGAGTAGCACTGTCTTCAAAATGTGGTATTCCTTAGCACATTCAGATGCTCCCTTGCAAAGTTATTTACCAAAATATGAAAAAAACATAATTTCCATAACCTAAGTCTAAACCATCATAACCAAACTGTGATATGTGTACACCATATAGACAGTTCTTTTTCCATCTTGTAAGTACTAATACTGTCTTCAAAATGAGGTACTGCTTAGCATGCTGATACATTGTCTAGCAAAGTTATTTACCAAAAGATGAAAATATATAATACATTTCACAACCTAAGTCATAAACAAACTGTGATATCTGTACATTTGTAAAACATACAGATAGTTCACTTACCATCTTAAAATTAGGTTTTACTCAGCATGTTGACAAGCTACCTAGCAGACTATACAACAAAATTAGAAAAATATCTGGCACTAGAAGGCATCTGGAGTGTGCCACACCTGTGCTTGCAATGTAATAATGACTTTTACTAATGTGAATAACAGTGGCAGCTGGTAATGGGTTTACCTGACAAGTGATAATGACTCACTGTTACAATGTACCTGCACATATTGCAAATTAATAATGTGATAATGACTTGCATTTTATTACTGCAAGGTTATACATGCTCATACAAAGTTGATAATTGCTGCACATGACCTTTTGAACAAATATTCATCACATTCCTGGTGCAGGTGTAATGTAAGAGTGAGTCATTATCATCTGTCAGGAAACGACCAGAGTAATTCAATAAAAATTGTATAACTGTTACATATTACTGAGCCCTTCCTCTCACCTAAATTCTACACATTACTGACAAAGACAGAAATATTGTTCAAAATATCTGGTTGATCAATGCCACAATCAGCAAAAATCAGTAAGAACGTATATCTCAGTAAGTCCTTCCTCTCACTCACACATCTGAGTTCATATCTCTCCATTAGACAATACATAAGAGTACAAGAGTACAGCAGAGTAGACAACAGCAACAGTAATCCCTTTATACAAAAGAGGTCCATCTGCCAACTTTGGGAACTATAGACACATAAGTCTAACCATCTGCAAGGCCATGGAAAGAGTCATCATGGACCTACTCAACTAGACCATTTACCAGTGGCATAACACAAGGATCTCTGCTGGGCCCTGTACTGTTTGGAATCTATGTCTCAGAAGTCCAGGTGAATATAGACAGCGTGTGGCTTACCGAGTGTGTGGCTGTAAAAGAATGCTGGTTCTAGTGCTATTAGAATGCATTCTCTTCATGATGTCTGGCAATGCAGAGCCATCAATTTTTCCACTAGAACTAATAAACAGTCATTGTGCTGGTATTTTGGTAACAATTGTACCAGCCCACCTACCCATTTAGCAAATTGCAATAAATAAAGAAGCAAGAAAGCACAAATATGCAGGCACTTCAGGCAATCCACCTCAGAAAACTTTTACAGTGACTTGCAAAACTGTGTATATCAAGGGCATGGATCATGTCCACTAACATAGAGCTGTGTATATTGAGAGCATGAGTCATGTCCACTAATCTATAGAACTCAGGAATTAATTTTTGCCTGCCCTGAGTTTCCCATGTAATCAGTGTCTTTTATATTAGCACTTCATGAACCACCATCAGAACCATGTCCCTTCCATGACAAAATTGCAAGTACTTCCTTGATCTGGTTATGGTACTAATAACAGTTTCTTGAAACCAGTTAATAATATATGAAGTACCATTCAAAGAATACATAGTTACTCTAAAAATAAATACAGCTCTTTTCCAAAGTATGATAGTTGTCTAGTTAACCAACATGGCTGTAATAACATTGGAAAACAGTGACCTTCTACAAGGAATAAATATTACACATGTCTTTAATAATAATATTGATCTTGGCTGTAATTGAAAAAAGAAAAAAATCTTCCCTGACACACCAATGAATTGTTTTCCCTAGTAAGCCCTTCAGTTGTTTGTGCTATGTAAACTATAGCTAGCTATAACTAGGAAAGCTGCGTGGAATCTGACTGCAGAATCCTGTGCCTCGAAATGGATATCTGCAAAGTGGTCCCTTCCCCAATGAACTATGGCACAAAGGGATGATAGAGTCACCCCCAATGGCAATATAACATCACTCCATATCTGTTCTTTAGAAGTGGGGCACCCAATAACTGTATTTAGCCATAAATATGGCTTTTGGACTAAGCATTGGGTAGATGGACCAGAACTGCAGAATACTGAGGGCCTGAAGTGGTAACAGGGGCATAAGAATGAGCAGAGAAGGCTGACTGCATTGCAGAAAGAGGAGCCGCCCAATTATCTGAACAAGTTGAAAGCTGATCTACATCAAAGGTATTCTGCTATCCTGTATTGGGGCCGTCCATTGAAATACCGGCATCCATGGTGTCCTTATCTGTTTTTGCTGTGGACAACTGCCCTGACTGCAGAGTATCATGAGCTGCAGTTTAATGGGAAGCTGTGTGTGTGGGTGAAGTCAGCCCTGGCTGTAGTGATCCACGAAAAGCATTAGTAGCATGTGGAAGAGTCTTATTAACAGGAATCTCTGGCTCTAGAGATTCACAGACTTCTGAGGTATGTGCTGGCACTGGAGAATCCCTAAACAAGTTGGCACTGTGGTTAGGAAGTATGGAAGGTGTCTGTGTTGAGTTCCCTGGTTCCAGAGATTCACGGAGTGGAAACTTGTCAGCAGGTGGTGGTATGTCTGGCTGCAGATTGTTCCGATCTTGAGACGTAGCCATAAAAGCATGTATGTCAGTTTGCAAGGGCTAGGAAGTCATGTCGGTGCTTAGTGAAAAAATTTGAACAGCTGATATAAGCTGTGGAGTTAACGATCCTCGGTCTGCAGCTGTCTGTGTGGTCTGTTTAGTTATTAACATGAAATTGGTAGCATCTGCAGCAACAGATGAGAGAGAGTAGGAAGTCATGCTAGTGGCAGTTATTTCAATGGCTCCAGCCATTAAATGTTCGTTTTCTGGGGAACTGCACCATGATCGTGCAAGGCAAGCCAATTTTCTCAAAAAATTCCAGTACGAATACCTAGCAACTTCACTATGAAAAATAAGTTGAGAAGGTAACTGACAAAGTTCAGGTACTTTTTCAACTGCAGTAGGGCTATAAAGTTAGATGCGCTTGTGGAAGGGACTCGGCTGTAACTACATTTAATTACTAGTTTCTCACAGTGTGCTCGGAGATAAGCACAGAGGCACTGTGAGAAGGTACTTGGGGTTAATGAGTTAACCAAACACACATTAATCTTGAAAAGCCACAATTATAACAGTAAACAACAAGGACAGTCAACTCATTTCATTCACAAATACCCCTGATTCCCTAACTAAAGTAGTTGCTTTTTACTCTGTCAGGATTAAAGTAGGAATAATAATAACAGTTGGGTTGCATACTTGCATTACTTTCATTTTGTTGACAGAAACATTAGTCATAGCTTGTGTGTGCCAGCCAAATATACATTTTAATTTTTTTATTTTATTTTTGTTTACCCGGGTTTCTGCAACTGGCTTTAGTCGAAAAAAAATAAAAAGCTTTTCAGCAAAGGTCCAGGGAGAAGAGCTCCAACATAGTAAAAACATTTTTAACAAACATTTAGTATATACATGAACAGAAATTAAATAACATAAATTAAGAATTACTCAAACTTGCTAATTGTTTTACATTCATCTTTAAGTATGGAGAGAAAAGTATTACAGTTTTGCAAAGCTGGAATTACAACATCAGTAAACAGCAGGGCCAGTTGTTTCTTTCACACATAGTTCCACTGCCTACCCCACCCACAGTATCTGAATTGATCATGCAATATTAGAAACAAAAACAACAACAAAAAGATGACATTCTCATCAAGGTAAGTATTCCTTTTTCACATAAACAATACTCAGAATTCAGAGTTTGTGGTCAATCTTACTTCACTCAAATGCACATTACTCTTGCAAAGCCAGCCAGAACAGCAGTCATTCCATTCGCACATAGGCATTGTCCCCATCCCAAATGCCTACCCAGAGAATCTGCTTTGAGCCTACAAGGTTTAAACTAATGAAAATAAAAGACCACAGATACATTATTGTACTTCTTTCACATCACACAGTCAGGAACTTGCATGTGATCTTACTTCAGTTCACCTATACCCACTTTACTCATGCAAGAGTAGAGTTTATTTCAGCAGCAAAACATTGACAAGCCATCCTAATGTCTCTTGACTAACCCTGTAAAAATATATTAAGATGAAAAAAAACATGTCATCCACAAACAGTCCCCCAGAACACAATGCATAGCTAGTATCTCTTTGACACCTGCCAGGATATTATATAAAAAAAAAAAGAAAGTCATCAACAGCCCCCAAAATAAACTGACCACTAGCATCTGGATAACCATGACAGTGTATTATGTTAAAAAAGAAAGTCATCAACAGCCCCCAAAATACACCAACCACTAGCATCTGGATAACCATGACAGTGTATTATGTTAAAAAAAGAAAGTCATCAACAGCCCCCAAAATACACCGACCACTAGCATCTGGATGACCACGACAGTGTATTATGTTAAAATAAGAAAGTCATCAACAGCCCCCAAAATAAAACGACCACTAGTATCTGGATGACCATGACAGTGTATTATGTTAAAAAAAGAAAGTCATCAACAGCCCCCAAAATACACCGACCACTAGCATCTGGATGACCATGACAGTGTATTATGTTAAAAAAAGAAAGTCATCAACAGCCCCCAAAATACACCGACCACTAGCATGAGGATGACCATGACAGTGTATTATGTTAAAAAGAAAGTCATCAACAGCCCCAAAATACACCGACCACTAGCATCTGGATGACCATGACAGTGTATTATGTTAAAAAAAGAAAGTCATCAACAGCCCCCAAAATACACCGACCACTAGCATCTGGATGACCATGACAGTGTATTATGTTAAAAAAAGAAAGTCATCAACAGCCCCCAAAATACACCAACAACTAGCATCTGGATGACCATGACAGTGTATTATGTTAAAAAAAGAAAGTCATCAACAGCCCCCAAAATACACCGACCACTAGCATCTGGATGACCACAACAGTGTATTATGTTAAAAAAAGAAAGTCATCAACAGCCCCCAAAATACACTGACCACTAGTATCTGGATGACCATGACAGTGTATTATGTTAAAAAAAGAAAGTCATCAACAGCCCCCAAAATACACCGACCACTAGCATCTGGATGACCATGACAGTGTATTATGTTAAAAAAAGAAAGTCATCAACAGCCCCCAAAATACACCGACCACTAGCATCTGGATGACCATGACAGTGTATTATGTTAAAAAAAGAAAGTAATCAACAGCCCCCAAAATACACTGACCACTAGCATCTGGATGACCATGACAGTGTATTATGTTAAAAAAAGAAAGTCATCAACAGCCCCCAAAATACACCGACCACTAGCATCTGGATGACCATGACAGTGTATTATGTTAAAAAAAGAAAGTCATCAACAGCCCCCAAAATGCACCGACCACTAGCATCTGGATGACCACGACAGTGTATTATGTTAAAAAAAGAAAGTCATCAACAGCCCCCAAAATACACCGACCACTAGCATCTGGATGACCACGACAGTGTATTATGTTAAAAAAAGAAAGTCATCAACAGCCCCCAAAATACACTGACCACTAGCATCTGGATGACCATGAGAGTGTATTATGTTAAAAAAAGAAAATCATCAACAGCCCCCAAAATATACCGACCACTAGCATCTGGATGACCATGACAGTGTATTATGTTAAAAAAAGAAAGTCATCAACAGCCCCCAAAATACACAGACCACTAGCATCTGGATGACCATGACAGTGTATTATGTTAAAAAAAGAAAGTCATCAACAGCCCCCAAAATACACCGACCACTAGCATCTGGATGACCACGACAGTGTATTATGTTAAAATAAGAAAGTCATCAACAGCCCCCAAAATACACCGACCACTAGTATCTGGATGACCATGACAGTGTATTATGTTAAAAAAAGAAAGTCATCAACAGCCCCCAAAATACACCGACCACTAGCATCTGGATGACCATGACAGTGTATTATGTTAAAAAAAGAAAATCATCAACAGCCCCCAAAATACACCGACCACTAGCATCTGGATGACCACGACAGTGTATTATGTTAAAAAAAGAAAGTCATCAACAGCCCCCAAAATACACCGACCACTAGCATCTGGATGACCATGACAGTGTATTATGTTAAAAAAAGAAAATCATCAACAGCCCCCAAAATACACCGACCACTAGCATCTGGATAACCATGACAGTGTATTATGTTAAAAAAAGAAAGTCATCAACAGCCCCCAAAATACACCGACCACTAGCATCTGGATGACCATGACAGTGTATTATGTTAAAAAAAGAAAGTCATCGACAGCCCCCAAAATACACCGACCACTAGCATCTGGATGACCATGACAGTGTATTATGTTAAAAAAAGAAAGTCATCAACAGCCCCCAAAATACACCGACCACTAGCATCTGGATGACCATGACAGTGTATTATGTTAAAAAAAGAAAGTCATCAACAGCCCCCAAAATACACCGATCACTAGCATCTGGATGACCACGACAGTGTATTATGTTAAAAAAAGAAAGTCATCAACAGCCCCCAAAATACACCGACCACTAGCATCTGGATGACCACGACAGTGTATTATGTTAAAAAAAGAAAGTCATCAACAGCCCCCAAAATACACCGACCACTAGCATCTGGATGACCATGACAGTGTATTATGTTAAAAAAAGAAAGTCATCAACAGCCCCCAAAATACACCAACCACTAGCATCTGGATGACCATGACAGTGTATTATGTTAAAAAAAGAAAGTCATCAACAGCCCCCAAAATACACCGACCACTAGCATCTGGATGACCACGACAGTGTATTATGTTAAAAAAAAAAAGTCATCAACAGCCCCCAAAATACACCGACCACTAGCATCTGGATGACCATGACAGTATATTATGTTAAAAAAAGAAAGTCATCAACAGCCCCCAAAATACACTGACCACTAGCATCTGGATGACCATGACAGTGTATTATGTTAAAAAAGAAAGTCATCAATAGCCCCCAAAATACACCGACCACTAGCATATGGATGACCATGACAGTGTATTATGTTAAAAAAAGAAAGTCATCAACAGCCCCCAAAATACACCGTACACTAGCATCTGGATGACCATGACAGTGTATTATGTTAAAAAAGAAAGTCATCAACAGCCCCCAAAATACACCGACCACTAGCATCTGGATGACCATGACAGTGTATTATGTTAAAAAAGAAAGTCATCAACAGCCCCCAAAATACACCGACCACTAGCATCTGGATGACCATGACAGTGTATTATGTTAAAAAAAGAAAGTCATCAACAGCCCCCAAAATACACCGACCACTAGCATCTGGATGACCATGACAGTGTATTATGTTAAAAAAAGAAAGTCATCAACAGCCCCCAAAATACACTGACCACTAGCATCTGGATGACCATGACAGTGTATTATGTTAAAAAAAGAAAGTCATCAACAGCCCCCAAAATACACCGACCACTAGCATCTGGATGACTATGACAGTGTATTATGTTCATAGGTTCATAGGTTCATAGGTTCATACTAGGCTATCTGCCCGAGGGCATTTACAAGCCTAGCCCATAGTTTTGTGGCTTACGCCACCCCTTTAGTATGGGGAACTATACCCATTATTTTGCTGTGCCTCTGTCGAGCAGTGACACTGAGGTAATCCCTGGGGTATATCTGCGATCTCCCATCCATTGGTCAAGATTTCTCTTGAACAAGGCCAGCGAGGTGCTCTGCCTCACATGTACCGGGATTTTGTTCCACAGCATAGGGAGTCTTTGGGTGATGAATCTATCCCTCCAGCACGTCCTATTAATAGCCGTGTCAAGGTTTAAGTCTCCGCCCTTGTGGCTCTGATGGATCTAGATTTTTGAGGTGAAGCATATTCATCAAATCTGGGTTTGACATGGCCTTGTATGTTAGGCAAAGGTCACCTCTGAGCAGACTGAATAGAGCTGGAGTTCTTTCAGTCGGGCAGCATAGGACAGATTTTTGAGACCCTTTATCCTTTTGGTGAGGAACTTTGTGGCCTCTCCAGCTGCTGCAAGTGTCGGGTCAGATACATTCCGAATGGGGCATTGTACTCAATCATTGGTCTGATGAGTGATGAGTAAAGGGAGACTATGACCTCCTTAATCTAGATGAGAATCCCTTCATGATAAGGTGGGCAATGTAGAAGGTCTTCCTAACTACTTTAGCTACATGGGTGTCGAATGACAGACTACTATCAACCTGGGTCCCCAGGTCCCTGATAACTTCTTCTGTGCTCAGTGGATTGCCACCTATTTGGTAGCTAGGGGTAACCTTGTTTTTCCCGAAGGGTATGACTATGCATTTTTGGCATTTAACTTTAGGCCGTGGCTCTGGCACCAGTTATCCGTTTCTGTGAGACCCTTCTGAAGGATATCTGTGTCAGATGTGTTTTCTACTATGGTGCCCAGTTTGCAGTCATCTGCAAACTTTTTCAGCCATAACCCTCCTGTGTTTGCTTGTACTTCAGAAAAGTAGATGCCAAACAAGAGTGGGCCCAGGACTGAGCCCTGTGGGACACCACTTGTGACAGGCTTTGAGTCTGACATGGCGCCAGCAGCTCTGACCCTGTGGGTTCTGTCACTCAGCCAGTTTGCAACCCATCTTGTGATGTATGGGTTGACATTTAAGCTGATGAGTTTTTCAATGATACCCGAATGGGGTATTGTATCGAAGGCCTTAGCGAGATCGAGGTAGGCTGTATGGACTGCCTTTCCCTCATCAATGGCTTTGGTGACTGTTTGAAAAAGTCAACCAAGTTTAAAGGCATGATCTGCCTTTGACAAAGCCAAACTGGGTTGGATCCAAAGTCTGCAAATTCCCTATGTCTTTATTTATGAGGTCCATTATGATCCTCTCCATGGCTTTGCAGATAAGGCTTGTCAAGCTAATGGGCGGTAATTTCCAGGGTCAGTGGAGGCACCGCCTTTGTGAAGTGGTACCACAGTTGCAGTCGCCACTCCTGAGTGCGTATCCAGAGGTAAGACTTTGATTAAACAGCTGTCCTAGCTGTGGGTTTAATTCCTCCTTGAGTTCATGGAGCACACAGCCGGGGACACCATCAGGTCCCATGGATGCTGTGTTTTTTGCTTTGGAGAGAGCAGTTCTCACTTGGGCGCTGGAGATGTTTGGGGGCTGCAATCGTTTGGTATAGATATCTCTCCTTTTGGGGAGAGGAAAGTTTGCACTGAACCTGTCAGCCAGTATGTTGGCAATGTCTGTAGGATCAGTAATCTTCACATCATTTTGAACTAGCTCTGAGCATATCTGGGAGTTTCCTCCCAGGTTTCTAACATAGCTAAAGAAGGCCTTATGATTGTCTTTTGAGTCTTTAGCTATTTTTCTCTCGAAATTTGCTTTGGATGATTTTATGAGAGCTCTTAGTTTTTACTTATAGTGATCAAGGGTGTCTTACCTTTTAAGGATTTTGCTCTATCTTGTAGTAGCTTCCTCCTTTTGTTGTAGAGTTTGTTTATGGCTGGGGTCCACCAGACTGGGCTTGCCTTTGGTACAAAGAGTCTTTGTTTTGCTTGGGATTGCCTTATCCATGCAGTCCTGCAGGTGCTGGTAGAAGGCATTTGTAAGTGATTCAGCGGCTTGAGTACTGTTTTCCGCTCGGGGCCTTAAAGGAGACCACACTAGTCTTTAGAAGTGTGAAGTCGGCTTTTGAGAAGTTCTTTACTGTGGTCTTTTTATTTCAGGTGGGGGTGGGATGAGGACCTCCAGCGAGATTAGTTTGTGGTCTGATCTCACCAGTGAGGGGTACACCTCCGGTGTTGAACATTGTGCTCCCATGTTCGTGATGATGAGATCAAGTATGTTATCTCCTCTTGTGGGGATGGTGACTAGTTGTTCCATGGCATTTGAGTTTATGAATTCCAGGAACTTTTGGGCTAGGGTGTTTGGGCTTGAGTAGTGTTCCCAGTCTATATTAGGGTAATTGAAGTCACCTAGTATGATGGTGTTTGGTGATACATTTATCCCTCTAGTGTTTTCAGGAAGGCCATGTGAGGTTCCTGAGTTTGTGAGGGTGACCTGTAACATGCTACAATTTGCAGAGCAGTCTTGCCTATGGTTAATTGCACCTGGATGGTCTCAGATGCATCGTGCGTTGCCACCAGTCTTGAGGTGTGGGTGTCCTTGATGAATATGGATACCCCCTCCTTTCTTGGTATTGTCCAGATTTTGGGGCGGAGCATGATATGAGGTAAAACCTGATAAGCGCTGGGGTGCTCTCAGGAGCCTTGAACCAGGTTTCTGTCACAGCACAGACATCGATGTTCTCCATACTGAGAAGGGCCTCGAGTGCGTGCATTTTGAGATTTAGACTTCTGGCATTGAGCAGCATTACCCTTAGTTTTTCCTTTTTGTGTTCTAGGGTGGTAGGTTTAGAATTTGAGCCTTGCCTAAAAAAGGCACTATGGGGTGGCAAGAGCCTTTGCCAATATCCGGAATCCAGGGGTGACAGGTGCAAGCCGTCCCTTGCGAGCAGCGTGGCTTGTCCAGCATGTCATCCCAGGCAGACAGACACTGGATCCCCTTTGAATGACACCAGTGTTTAAGCCAATTGTTAAAGCTGATCATCTTATCTCTGTATTGTGGCATCATTCTTGGTGAAGGTAGGATACTGCTCAAGGTCAGGGTCATACCTGTCTGGGCTACATAATCAGAGAGCTCCTCAATGTCTCTTTTCATGTAGTCCAAGGAGTGCGTCTCAGGTCGTTTACACCAGCGTGGACAATGACTGAATCATATTTGTACCTGCTGTTGAGAGACCTGAGTGCTTGCGTTATGTGGCGGATTCTAGCGCCCGACAGGCAGCTTACTGTGACCTTCTCCTTACTCAGTCTGGTGGCGGGGCGTCAGTGTGTCTGACTATGGAGTCACCAATGACTAGTGTGTCTGGCATTGTGTTTGGCCTTAAGGGCTGTGACTGTTTGACACTCTGACTGTGAGGTCTATGTGTTGCAGGTGTTGTGTTCTGAGGTGGTGGTTGTTTGGGTGTCTGCTTTGGTGGCCTCTGCTGTTTTGGTAGATTTTTGATCAGAGCCTCCGAGTATGTCTTTGTGTGTTTATGTGTATGATTTGAGGTTGTAATGGTAATATGTGAGACTGGGTCTATAGTGTGTGTGGTAACCTTCTCCTCCTGACTGGTCTTGCCAGTCCTATGTTGAAGAGCTCAGCCTCCAGTTTGGCCGTATAGTTGCATCTCTCGCATGTATTTGTGTTTTGTGGGAGGAGGAGAGGGTTGTCTGTGTACATGAGGCAATTGTAACATTGCCTCAATATTCCCAGGTTCACCAGCTGAGCAGGAGAGGACACTAGCAACTGATCCCTCGACATGCTAGAAGGAATAGACAAAAAAACTTTAAAAAGATTCCGGGGGACGTGGGTGACCGAGAAATGGGGGGTTGCCTTTTTGGGGTACTATCTATGACAAGAGTACCGTATCAAGGTAATAAGTACTGTAGGAGCAAGTGCTACGTTTAACAGATAGAGAATAGTCTACTTGGAGTCAAGTAGAGATGATCTTTTTAATTATAGGATACGCTGATTAGATCAGTAGTATAGTTCGAGGAAGGTAGTTTTAAGGGAAAATTTGAAGAGTGGACTTTAGGTAGCCCGAATAACACAGCCCCCAAAATACACCGACCACTAGCATCTGGATGACCATGACAGTGTATTATGTTAAAAAAAGAAAATCAACAGTCCCCAAAACACATTGCCCCCCTATATCTGGTTAACCCTGCCAGGATATACCCAAAAAGAAAGCATACCTCTCAACTGTACAGATTTTTGCCTCATATTTTTGGTCTGTTTCTCACAAAACTGTGGTTTTCTGGCAAACCACTGGCAAATAATCATTAAAGATTAAAGTCAGAAAGTAATGTCAGACATTTAAGTTTCATATTTCATAACCTTTAGAAAATTTATGTTAATGCAAGATCTGTTATATCAATTTTTTTAAGTTTGCAAGAGCAATATTTAAAAATTGTCCCTACTTTTGGGCCTTTGTCCCTCCATTATTTATTGCTTTGACCAGATTTCTTGCTCTAAGAGGTTGAGAGGTATGAAAGAAAGTCATCAGCTGCCTCAAAAAACACACAGACCACAGGAATCTGGTTGATCCTGCCAGTGTATTAAAAAAAGAAAATCAGCAGTCCCCAAAACACATTACTTTCCTAGTATCTGGTTAACCCTGTAAGATTATAATACATATATAAAAAAAAAAAAAAAAACAAGTCATTAGCGGCCCATAAAACACACACAGTATTAGTATCTGGTTGACCCTGCCAGGAAAAAAAAGTACTTACCTTGAACACTAATACAACAGTTGACCCCTGTTTCTCCACTCTCTCACTCTTTCCCTCACATCTAAAACACAGGAAGGGAAAGCGAGAGTAACAGGACTAATCAGCAGTCACATCACGTAAAAAGATTAAGTGACAGATTGTTGACTTTGCAGTCTCATCAGGTTCCTGTTTCTTGTGGTTAAACTGCAATGACTTCTAGGCATCTGCATAGATGCCTTTGGTATTCTTAATCCAGACTGTTTTTAAAACAGTCCAGAGAGACGAAAAATATATCTTTTTTATTACTACAGATGAAGGCAGCAAACAAGCTACTATAGATAAAAGAAAGCTAATACTATAGTAATACTGTGTAGGAATGACATAAGTATATACTGTAATAATACTAAGCATCTTGTAAAAAAGTACACTGTGATTGAAACCGTGAAAGTAATGACTGACATTCATTCATCATCTACAGGATATCTCTTACACCTGCATTCAGAGTTTTGAGTGTAATAAACCACTGTGTCATGTCATCCTCAATACATTTATTCCCACCAACTGTTGTGTTTATTCTGGTCTGTTGTTGAAGAAATACAATTGTACAGGTGCTCCACAGCAAATATGGCTATGACACCATGAATTGAGTGAAGTTTTGCTGATAAAGAAGTGTTATGTTAAAGTATAGATGTGGAGCTGTAAAACAAGATACAATGCAATTTGATATATGTTCTGCACTAAGATCTGAACCTTAAATAGTAACGTATAATGTATTATAGTGTGTTTCCCTCAGAATTATCTTCTGCTAACCTTTGCATTTCAGCTCTATGTATTCCTGAATGTAGGTACACTGATGCAGGCAAGTATGAGACTGTAATGGGTGCAGACTGCAAATATACGATGTGAGGATATATATTGGTCGGGTACGCAACCCAGTACCCTGCTATAGTCTGTACAGATCACAAATATTCAGATCCACTGGGGTTAAATGTGTAAACCTGCATTCCAAGTATTTACCAACTATCTCTGTCATGAATGAATCTCATGCACGTATGTGCAACTGTCACTGCAGTCTTTATGACATTCTACTGATATTTCCAGGACAGACTTTGTAAACAAGTGAGTTTTAGGCACAAATCCCTCAAGCAGCCCACAGCATGGCCCAGTAGCTCAGTGTGATAATAAATAGATTTGTTGTTCATTTTTGCACAAACAGACCAGGGTTTGAATCCAGGGACTGGAACTAGCATGACAAGTAGTCTTCCCTATTTGTAGAAACTCTCACACACTTACAACAGATATTTTCTCCACAGGGATTACAGGTAAAGAAATGTTTGTAGTAGCCATATGAAGGGTATACTAATAAACAGTGTCCAGATGTACTAGTGTGTAAACAGCAGTGCTCAGCAAGTTGATATCACTCCATTTAATAAAATGTGAGGCAGTAGAGTAGTATTCCAACTGAATTAGACCACTGAAATGTTGTACTGTTGCTACGGCTATATGCCAGGTGCGTGTGTGAATTTATGCAAATAGTCCACACCCATGCTTACAAATTACAGCAGGTTAGTTATATACACCATGCACTCTGTGCCTGATGCATGTCTCCCAAATGTCATGCTGTCACTGCTACTGATTACTGTTGTCATTAACCTTGGACACAGATACAATTCCAATAGAAGTATGCCAGTAGCACACTCACACAACATCATTGCAGGGTACACCTTGTTACTCATATGTGTTACCCTGACATGTACAAGACCCCTGTAGTTATGTACCTATAGTTCTTACAGCTGGGCCCATATCATTACATGTCAACAACTTGAGAGGTATGTATGTGCTACAAAAGTTTTCAAGCACATGTAGATGTAAAGTAAGGGCAGACCTGTAAAGTATTGAGCAGTACTGTTGTGAAAAAAATAGGATATACAGTTGTTAATGTAATGTTTTTCTCTCCCCCACCCCTTATCTTCACCACAAATTATTATTGTCATACTATGGGCATGGTTTCATTTCCATGTATATTGTTCTGAAAAACTTATGTTGGCCTTGTGCTGTATTATGGTTCATATATTTCAATGGTTGCACAATAACATACCTTGTTGAAATTCCACTGTTGTTGACCTGTTGCCATAACTGTTTCTGCCATGCTGTTAAAATAATGACTGTTATCCCATTTATGCCTGTGTTCCATATGCTATGTAATTCTATTGTTCTGGGTTAATTGGAATACCCATGCATGCTGTTATAACTAACGCTGAAATGTTTTGTTCATGACTAACCAATACACTTTGACAAACCTCAACACTATAGCTCATCTGGGTAGGCAGATCATAGCGCATCCTACTGTTCTGCCTCATCTGGCCAAGGCACCGGGTCACAGCATGTCTGAGACCCAACCTCAAGCTGCATCCTCCACTGGTCCTGCACCAAACTCAGGTGAAACTGCCTCTGGGGACAGGCCCATCCCCTCTAGGTGCAGGCACTGAGAGGACCCTATCACCTGACAACAATTCCAAGGTATGGTGTGCAGGGCCATCCAGTAGGACTTGGATGATTGCCTGCACCAGCTAGAGGCCAGACTGGCACACCTCAAGAGCCATGATGGCCCCAGCACAGTCCCCAGCACAGCCACCTTCTGGGCTGTGAAGGGGCAGTGGTGACTGTCCATGGGTGGGTTCTACTGTTTCCATCTGGGGGCACTTGGTCCTCAGATTCCCAACCATCATCCTGTCCAAGGTGTTTACCCCCCTCATGTGTCATAATCTGCCCCATCTGCTGTCTTGTTTGTCTTGTCTGTCTGCAAAAGCAACCTCTTCTATCCAACTTAACTCCCTAAATGTACCTACAACCCTTCCCTAACATCCCACTCTCACCTCAAAGAAAAAAAGGGCATCTGTCTCAAAAAAATCATCCTATACATAGCTCTCCATTTTGCCCCACATACACTGATGTTAATCAGTTTCCCCATTAATCAACCAATTTATTTCACTCAAACCCATCCCTGTGGCATGTGAGGCTCTAAATTACAAATTGTCCACATCATGCACAGCTGTTGCTGCACAAGAAATGAAGAGCTATGGTCCTTTCCTACACCTGTTCTGCACATCCCTATCTGCCTTTCCTAATGTTTTTCCCCCTGCTTGGCCCCATTTCACCACTTTCTTATCACCCCTTTTTTCTTTTCTTTTTTTGGAAATAGCACAGGTTTAAGCAGGAGTAAGTGCAGCTTGCCATTGTGCCTCCTTGCTCAAAACTGCAAAAACCTGCTTAAAACTGCTTTAATCACTCTATCTCATTCAGACACTATTCTGCCAGCAACAAAATAACCAGCCCTGGCAAGTCTTGAACCTAGCACCCTGTGCCTAAGAGTCAGAGCAATGCATCATTAGGCCAAATCAGCTCTGGGAACTAGGACTGATTTTGGAAATATATCATGCAGTACAGTCATGTAACATTAGGGAATAAAAAGACACCACTGCCAAGCACTGAACCCAGAACCCTGTGCACTAGAGTCAAAACAACACACCACTAGGTCAACCAGATTTGGGGAGTTAGCACTGCTTTTGTAAATATATCATGCAGTAGTCATGTAACAGTAGGGAAAAAAGACACCACTGCCAGGTATTGAAGCCAGGATCTTCTGAACTACAGTCAGAGGAACACACACTCTCACTCATAACCTGCCCCTGTTGAGAGTAGAACCTCTACCTGCCTAGTTTTACATATGATAGTGCTATATACATAATGCAAGCACCACAGAGCTACTATAGTTTTGTAGTGTCTGCTACTACTATTCAGGTAGGTGACATTTGCAGGTGCAGTTAGGATTGCCACTGGGGGGTTAACAGGCCCTTAACATGATAGAGCCATCTCAAACACACATGCACACTGCTGCATGGGGACATACATTGAAACACACATGCACACAGAGTTGCCACTTTTCAGATTAGAACACCTACCTATCTTGTTATGTACAATATAGACCGACATGACTATTGCACATGCTACAGTGCCTTTGTGTTAGAAAATGTGTAACTGTGCTTCTAAGATGGATGACATCTGTAGGGGCCCTGAGTATACTGACAATGGGGGAATTAACAGGGTGGAACAGGCACATAAAATGGTATAACCATCACACACACACAGGCAAGACAGTCTCAGGGGATATGCATACAGAAACACATATATTCGCACAGTTGGTAATAGTCAGATTTGAACACCTACCTATCTACTTGTGTGTATTATAGTGTACATACATATCGCATGCGTCAAGGTGATCAGATGCCAGCGACATAACTCACAACCTCTTACAGCAATTAATCTTGATAATGCTTTCAGGAATGGTGGGATAAACCCCCCATAGTAGGGGCACTTCTCACATATTGCTCTTACAAACCTAGACTAAGTGATAGGGTAACAAGTTTTGCATCAGCATAAAGTTACAGAAGGGCATGACATCTGAAGCTGACATTTCTGCCACTATTTGAGAAATCAGCTCTCATGGATTTGCAAATGATTTGACAGAAAACCCCATTGGTATGAGACATGGACCACACATATGTCACAAACATCGGGACATTCTGCATACATCTATACAGATGAGTGGTATGGCCTGTAGAGTTTCAAATGGTGCATCAAAGGTAGATGGCATCAACAGGCTCTTTAAAGCAATTTCACTGGGAGGGAGTCAATAGGCTTTAAAATGGTATAACCAACACACACATGTGATATGCTTCACACACAAACATATACAGTAGTATAGTTGGCTGCATTGAGTTTCAAACCCCTTCTTACCTAGCTGTATGTGTTATAGTGCTATAGCCTTATCACATGTGCCACAGAGATTATGTACTGACACACTGCCCAACAGTGCATCTAAAGTGAATGACATCAGCAGACCTTGTAAAGGTCTTTAACTTAGAAATGCACACAAACAAAATGCACACAGTTGCCAGTGCTGAGATCCAAGCCCCCTCCCTATCTAGTTACATGTATTATAGTGCTATGCATATATCACATGCACCACAGAGCTTATATGGCAGAAGGGTGTCCAAAGGTACTTCTAAGGTGAATGACATCAGCAGGCCTTGTACAGTAGGGCAATGGGAAGTTTACTGGGTTGAAAAGGCCTCAGAATGCTTTAACCTAGAAACACACATAGTTGCCAGTACTGAGATTAGAAGCCCTACATTTCTAGCTGCATATAGTATAGTGCTATGTATTTATTGCATGTGTCACAGAGCTTATATGGCTGAAAAGTATTCAAAGGTGCGTTTAAGTTAAATGACATCAGCAGGTCTTGTAAATTAGGGCAATAAGGGGTTTACTGGGTGGGAAAGGCCTCAAAATGCTTTAACCTACACACACACACACACACACACACACACACACACACACACACACACACACACACACACACACACACACACACACACACACACACACACACACAAGGCAGGTGATGTGAGGTTACAACCACTACCTCACTACTATTACACAATGGAGCTCACCTTCGTACTGACAAGTGCCACTGGTTACAATTGGTCTGCAAATGGCTCCAGCAGGACATCAATCTATGCCTCTCTCTCTCTCTCTCTCTCTCTGTATATATATATATATATATATATATATATATACATATATATATATATATATATATATATATATATATATATATATATATATATATGCCTCTCTCTCTCTCTCCCCATGTCTTTTTCTCTCTCCCCCTGTCTCTGCTTGTCTATAATTGATATATTTGTATATGTTATCTATATATATGTATGTCTATCACACTCAACAGATCCAGACATATCAGATATGTGCCACTTATAGCTAGATGAGGGTAGTCCTGTCTGATAGGGGTGGGAAGAGACACTTAAGGGGCACATAGCTGTCTGTATGCAAAGACATATATGGACAACACAGTTGTGTAGTCAGATATGGGTTTAGACATGGGCTGTAATTCTCTAAGTGTAGGAGTATGCCCAGTATGACCTTCAATAGTAAGAGTGGGACTCCATTCCAGAGCTAGCTGTACTTCGATCCTGGATTTTGTGTGCTACAGCTGATTGACTGATTAACCTGTATAAACAGTTGAGCAGCTCAGTGATTTACTGGCTGCGGATTGCCTGGTTGTGTGCTATCCTTATTAACTAAGTCGTATCCTGATGTGGGTACAGAGTGCATTGGACTGAGCAGAGTTTTCCATAGTATGTGTGGTATGACATCTGCTTCTCAACTGTCTGTCATTGATGCTTTCACATCAGCCTTTATTGTTTTGCAAATAGTTTGGCAGGCAAATGCAATGTTATGACAAGCAGAACAGATATATGAGGCATACATGTGGACATTCTGTGACACCCTGTCATTCTAGGGGTATGGATGGTGCCCACTGATTTGTTGTCAGTGCTGACACAGTTACATGGCAGCCATTTATAAACTGATACTGCATTGTCTTGTCACAACCTGCTGTTCTACTAGGCACTGTGTAGGTTACTCCGAGCTGTGTACTGTCTATATGTGTAGTCCCCTGTCCCTTCATTGTTCAGCTTTCCTGCAGTAACAAATTTTGACTTCTGGACAGTGTGTACAACTCCTACCGTAAGTGTAGCTGATATAGAATATAGTTGGCATGGACAGTGTTGAACAATGGACTCTGTCAACCACACTACTCTACTTAGACCACTAAGCCGCAACAGCCAACAATAAGTGCTGTCTACTTCCTGACAGTATTAACCATGTACATACATAGTACATTGACCCCTACATATTGTGGACATGGAACAAGTTATCAAGTTGATTGGGACAGCCGTGGGAATGTGTGGTCTGCTGCTATTACCTTAGAAACATAAATGTTACTACATTTCGATGGGAACACGGGTGTGTTGGGTGGAAGGGGGCATACCTCTCAACTGTACACATTTTCATAGACTGTCCAGATGTTTGCCTCATATTTTGGGTCCATTTATCATAGTATTGTGGTTGTCTTGAAAAATACTGGCATATCATTAAATACCGAAGTTAGACAGTAATGACAGAAATTTGAGTTTCAGACTTCTTACCCATTCAGAGACTTAATGCACCTGCAAGACCTGTTCTAATATCACTGTCTAAGTTTGTGAGAGCAATATTTCATAACTGCCTGTATTTGTGGGCCTTTGCCACACATTTCTTTATGGCTTTGTACAGATGACTTGCTATGAGAGGCTGAGAGGTGTGTATGGGACTCCAACAGTGACATCCACGGATGTGACCTATGACTCTGCAGTTTCTTAGTCCCCCACATATACTGCAGTCTGTTTTTGCCACCTTGGGGACTACTGCATATTCTGGGGCAGCTAGTATTTGGTGTACATTTCCTGTTGTCCCACATAGCTGTTCATTGTCTGCTGCTATCCCGGTAGCCCACCCCATTCCCTTGCATACATGCAGCAATACCATAGATATGCTATCACAGTCTACTACTCCATTCATTTGTTGTTAAGAAGCGTGACTTACCTTCTGCCTGCAGCAGTTGTGTGAACAGTGCTTCAGGGCTGAATCTGTCCGATGCATGCAGTACACAGCCTATACATGGTAAGGTACAGGTAGTGTGATGTGTGTGGCATCCTTTTTTCTGTGTGTGTAAGTTGGAGTGAAGTGTCAGTCCCTGGGTCCCTGGGGTGTCAGTGTATGTGCTATGCATTGCCTCTTTGCCAAGACCAGGGCATACTGGGCATTCCTACGTCTTCCTACAGGGATAAGCTTAGGGAGTTCCTCCTCCAAGTCCCCATGTGCTTGTGGGGACCTTGGCAATGGTAGTGGGCTGTGTGTCCCTTTCCTGTGATGTTCCTGCCACAGCTGTTTCTGCAGGATCATATTGTGCAGCACGGCAGATACTATGAACATGTGTGCACATGTGGCTGGAGAGTATTGCAGGGTTCCACCAGATATGTCGAGGCAGCGGAACCATGACTTGAGCAGCTCAAACACATCCTCTACAATGTTCCTAGTTTGTGGATTTGTCTCATTATGGCATTCTTCAGTGGGTGTGTGTGCATTTCTGATGGGTGCCATCATTCACAGTTCCAATGCATAGCCAGCATCCCCCACTAGATAGCCATATGGAATGTCCCCCTGGCAAATCCCTGGTACAGCTGTGATGCATGACAGATGTGGGAGTCGTGATAACTGCCAGGCCTGCCAGCGCATACATTAATGAAAATGCCTTGGGCATTGCACATGACATGAAAGTTGATGGAGTGATACCCCTTGCGGTTGACGTAGACTCTACCCTCCTCACCGGGTGGTGTTTTGATGTACAAATGAGTGCAGTCTATGGCACCCAGTACCTCTGGGTAGTGTGCTACATGGTGGAAGAGATGCATATTGGTGGTCCTCTTCTCAGGGGTGTTGAGGAAATAAATGTGCTCACTGGCATGTGTTAGCATGCCAGTCAGTACATGCCAGTGGCATGTGTTAGCATGACATCCAGGAACTGGTGGAGTACCCTGGATGGGGATGCCTGTAAGACCCCCATTATGTCCCCAGTAGGTCTTTGGAAAGTACCTGTAGCTAGTGTTCTTAAGGCTATACATACCTTTTTTTCCACTGGGTTGGGTTACCCTCTGTTGGCTCTGGGTCTGAGGTGAGGGCAGCAGAGCTCTGTGAGTCCTGTAATATGTCCCTGTCCATCCTGTAGCACTCTACTATCTCGGGCTCATGTAGCCCGTGAAAGGTTACCCTGGATCTGAACACTCTTCTCCTCCTCATTCTGAGATGATTGCCAGCATCATCATCATATCTGACCTCAGCCTGTAGCGTGTAGAGATGTAGCAAAGCAGAAGCAGCCCCTATCATTTTGTCAGTTAAAATTTAAATGTCATACATTACAATGTTAATTTTTTTTTGCAAATTAGCCTGTTTGCACATTGCTGCGCACTGCTTAAACGTGGCATATGTGATAAAAAAACAGTTTTATTTTTTTATATATTGCAGAACCTTTTTACATCACTGGCCATAGTTTTGGCCATTTGCATGGCTACTGCACATTATACAACTCTTTATTTGACCTCTTGCAGCCTCTGTTTAAATTGTATCCTCCGGTACATGGTTAGTAACTGCGTACATTTTTCTGCCTTACATGGCACTTACATGGATATCTTTATGCTTTCTGGATTGCGAACTCACCTCATCTGCATGGTTTTTACCAGCAGATGAGGTGATTTGCATTCTGTTAACACCTCCGTGTCCGAACAGTGTTGGGATGCTCATGCACACCACGGGCCTTGTTTCCTGGATTGCTCGGCAGCCATGTTCCGTGTTCAAGTCATACTACAATTCTTACATGGGATTTGGCTCCATGTAAGGTTTATTGAATTATCCCATTGTCTTTTATCATCACAATATAGAAAGTGACTTTTTTTTCTTTGTTCCTCGTTACACAAGAAAGTCTTCAGACCTGAACATCATTTATACAAAATGGAATTTTTTTTATTGAGATCAAGATCTGTGTAAAATGTCGCACACAACATTATTTAGAGTGTAGAAAACATTTTATCAGTGGCCATGTAAGTGGATAGTTGTTTCTTCATCTATGCCAATTTCATTTTTATTGGGTTTCTTAAGTATATTTCTAAATGTATCAGTGAATACTAAAGTTATGGCATGTTCCACATGTGGTCAACATTTCTCAGTTTTTCATAAAATGCTTACTGGTAAGTAAAACTGCATTAATGTGGGACTCAAACCGAGAAAAAAATGGATTTCAATATGTTAATTAGTCATATTATCCATAGACTGGAGTTAAGCTGTAAAAGCATGTATTAGAATTCAGTTTCATCACGTTTGTGAGCTTCAAAGTGAAATTTTTGGATGAAACTGCTGGGGAATAAATATTTCTAGACAAGATTATTATACAGGTTAGAATGCTATTATGCCATTCTGTATACTTCTGCATTTTTCATACTCTTTGACTGCAAAAAAAGAGAACATTCTGACAAAAGTAATATACTGAAAGAGAAGCCGTCAGGCAGGCCTAGCATACTTATGCTGATTTATTCAGACCCGGGGATATGTCAGTAAAGACGCTGAACTCCTAAGTAGCAAGGATATGAATTCCAAATTTATAAGGAATGAAATGGCAGTTACCTGCTGGGCAGTTTTGAGAAGTTTTAATGTATGACTTCCTAACATTATAATAATCCTGTATTTAAAAAATGCTGGAACTGCAAGCATGCTGTTTCACACTAATCTTGCAGCCTTCCAGAAATAGTGTTAGACGTAAGAGGAATAAGTCATTTGTAGTAAGAAGCATCAAAGAAAGGAGGTAGAGAAAGGAATAGTCAAATTTCATTGTAGGAAAGAAGTAGGTATAACACTATGCAGAAAAAAACATCAAAGCTTGTTAAATATTTCTGTGCTGTATCTACTGAGGCAGAACTGTGTAAGCGTTCTCAGTTAAGTAACATGAACAATATGTTGCAGTAGTAGAAAGCAGACCAGGCATTAACAAAAAAATGAAACTGAAACTATATCACAAAGCTGAAGCTGGACAAAGGATTTGGATCAGAAGGAATTCATATTTATTTATTTAGTTACTATTTGGTAATCAAATAGGTTGACTGGTTTGTTGACCCTTTTCAGCCACAATCTGAGCTCAATGAGCAGCAAATGCAGAATTTTCACAGCACAGATTCAATATACAATTTATCAGGATTGTTATATATATATATAGATATCTATCTATATATATATATATATATATATATATATATATATATATGTGTGTGTGTGTGTGTGTGTGTGTGTGTGTGTGTGTGTATATATATATATATATATATATATATATATATATATATATATATAGATATATATATATATATATATATATATATATATATATATATATTGGTCTACTTTGATCAATCAAATTTACATTTCAGCGAAACTCAGTTTCATTAGTCCGATTTCACGAAGTGCATTTCTCTGAAAATGCACTTTCGTGAACCTACAGTTCACCAAGGTTGTTGTTGGAGATCGCAGTACAGTAGGAATAACGGAATTTTCCCTTTTCCCCATGGCAGTGCAATCTTGGAGTTGGTATATATTAGTAGCAGGGGTGTGGGGGGCACATAATTTAGTGTAGTGTATTTGTTTTATTTATTCGGTAAACTGTAGTAGTTTCGCGAAAGTGCATTTACGGAAAAATGCACTTTCATGAAACCAAACTAGTGAAATGTAAATTTGATGGGTCAAAGTACACCCATATATATCTATCTACCTATATATATATATATATATATATATATATATATATATATATATATATATATATATATATATATGTATATATATATATATATATATATATATATATATATATCTGTATATATACATATATGTCTGTATATACATATATATCTGTACATATATATATCTGTATAGATACATATATACATACATATATATCTGTATACATATATAAGAACTCCATGGTTAATCAAATATTTAAAGCATGCAAAGATGTAAGTAGTTTCTCAAAGAAGTAAACAAATTAATATAAGGACAGTGCACTGCAGAAGGATAATTCATAATATAGAAAGAAACAATGTATTTATTTATTAAAGTCATATGTATCATGCTGTTGATTGTCTTAACTTCAGCATAGAATATTGTATGTATCCTGGCAAGTGAGATTAACTATTTCTATAACAGCTGCACTTAAATTCTGTCTGAAGGTGCCCTTTTAACACTTCATTAATCTCTATAATGATTTCTTGATTTTCATAGGATCACAGAAAGTTACTAGGCTAATGGCCCAAGGGCCCGTACAAGCCTGGTCAAATTTACCCTTGTTACCACAATCAGCACCTATTGCCCCTGTCCAACAGGGATACAGGTGGAACCCCCAGGGTGAATTTATGGGACAGGCAGTAGGGATGTCATGAGGTATATGTGGCGGAGACAAGACAGTGAAGTTTTCACCAAACCTGTTAGCTAACAGGTTAGCTATGTCTACTGGCTCAGTATATGTGTTACCATTAAATACCAGTTAATCACAAATCTGGACCTTACCTTTTAGGTTACGAATGTAACTAAAGAACATCTTATGGTTGTCCTTTGTTGAGGAAGCTAACTTGGATTTGAAGTTTGCTTCGGAGGACTTCACAAGAAATATTATTTGCTTTTTTAAGCTGAGGAGGAATTGTCTCCAGTTTAGACCCTGCTCCTTCTTACTCTTAGACAGCAATTTCTTCCTTTTATTGTAAAGCCGGTTAATGGCAGTTGTCCATCAGACAGTTTTGCTCTTCCTTGAAGAGCTTGTTTTGGTCCTAACAGGTACTGCTGAGTCGATGAATTATACAGGTGCTTCTATAGGTTATTGGTGTAGAGCTCAGGATAGTTAACGGTTCCGTCTGAGGGGAGGTGCAGTGAAGCTATTTATACCATCCCGTAACAGGTTATAATCTATTTTAGAGAAGTTTTTTAGTCTCGCTATTGGGGGGGGGGGGGTTCAGGTGTGATAGTTACTTCAAATGAGACTGATTTGTGGTCAGAACTCACAGTGGGGGTGCTACAGTATTCTCCCATATTTTTAAGGAGCAGATCCAGGATGTTGGCACTCCTAGTGAAAGTGTCAACCAGATGGTTCAGGGCATTGGAGTTGCCAAAGTCAAGGAACCTTTGGGCAGGTGAGTTTGAACATGAATAATTCACCCAGTCAATGCTAGGATAGTTGAAGTCGCACAAAACCATTTTGTTCAGATGTATTTTGATAGACTCAAGTTGATCCAAATAAGCAGAGTGGGTGCTCTGATTCATAGAGGGGGTTCTCTAGCTGGCAATGACTTGAATAGATGTCCTACCAACAGTTAATTGTACATGAAGTATCTTTAGGGCATCATACTGTTAACCAGTCTGGAGGTATATTTATGTTTGATGAATATTTATACAAAGCCTCCTTTAATTATTTTGCCTTCAGTTGGTGGTCTGAATGTGTCGAAGAAGGTATAACCCAGTATGGCTGGAGTGCTCTCCACAGCCTTGAGCCAGGTCTCCATGACTGCACAAATGTCTGCATCCACCAGGGAGAGAACTGCTTCCACTGAGTGCAGTTTCATGTTAAGACTCCTAGTGTTTAGCAGCATCACCTTGAGGATGTTTTTGGTTGGTATTTTGTATGTCTGTATTGTTGTCCTTGTGACACTGCCTAAAAATGGCACTATGGGGTGGCAAGGGCCTTAGTCAGTAGCTGACATCCCAGGGGTGACAGATGAAGACCATCTCTGGCAAAGCATAAAGGTCTGTCGATCATGTCATCCCAGGCTAACAGATACTGAATCTCCTTAGAATGACACCAAAAACTAAGCCAATTATTGAAGTCAATCATTTTCTGTTTGCATCAAGGCATCATTTGCGGTGAAGGAAAAATGCTGCTTAAGGCTAGAGACATACTTGCCGAGACACATAGTCCAATAGCGCAGTCATATTTCTCTTCATATAGTCCAGAGAGATACGTCTCAAGTCATTCACACCAACATGGAGTATGATGGAGTCATAACAGTGCCTGTTGTTGATAGACTTGAGTGCATGTGTGATATGGTGGATCCTGGCACCTGACAGATAGTTGACCATGACCTTTTCCTTATCCAGCCTGGTGAGAGGGACATCTATGTGTCTCATGATAGAGTCACTTATGACTAATATGTTAGGTTTAGTGTTTAAACTTATGGTCTTGGCAGGTGAGATACTGGTGCATGAGGTATTGTGTGCACTGTGTTCTGCAGAGGAAATATTATCTGTAGTGTGCTTTTGTTTGTGTTTGTATTTTGGAGGTCTCTGGTGTTTAGGTAAGTTTCTGGCAAGGACCTCCGAATATGTAGGTATGTGTAATGTGGGGTTGGGTGGAGTAGGTGGTGAGGTGTGAATGCTGACAACCCGCTCAGTGTCAGATGTACTGGCTGGTGTGTGAGAGAGTATGGATTCAAGGTTTTTAATATAGTTGAATCTCTTACATGTTGAGTTTATGTGGGCTATAAGTACAGGGTTGTCTGTGTACATGAAGCAATTGCTACACTGCCTCAGGATGCCCATGTTGACCAAGCTGGCTGGAGAAATTGTGGAAATTTGTCCACCCATAGTACTATGTAAATTTATATGGTCCAAAACAGGAATTTGGCAGGAAGATGGGTCACAAATATGAATAACTAGTAGGCAAGGTGTGTTAGTACCTCAGAGGCTAGGCTTACTGCTACACGACTCAGCAGAGCAGGACCACAGAAAAACTTTTGAGGCTGTTATCACAATGGGGTGCTTACACGGCTTCACTAACTATGCATCTTTGCCAGAACATGTGCTAAAGATGAGGACTACAGTAATAGGATACAGCTGTATCTAAGGGAAAAATGATTGAAGTTATTTTTCCAGTCTTGGGTCACAATTGCTTTGCAGTGCATGATGTTGCACAATGCGCAAACAAGCAGAAACCCACTCAAAGGTGGGGTGTAAATTCCAGAAGGTTAAAACCTAAAAAAGAAACTTTAAAAAAAGCTCAAAAGAACCAAATAGGTGCTTACTCCAAACCATAGACCAGCCAACCTTTACCAGCTAGGTACCAATCAGCACAATCCTCTCACTAGAGGGCAGAAAGGCTCATGTATCTGGACTATGCTACACCTACTAGCTACATTATTTTAGGCTGAAAACACTAAATAAATGTTTATCACAGCAGAAAAACAGCAGTATTTTATACTTAAGAATACAAATTATTCCAAATATAAGGTCCTAGTCTAGAAAAGATTTTATCTCCAATAATAATTTTAAATGGAAGATGGATCAGGCTAAGGCTGCCACCCTGGAAGCTTCTGAGATCATAGCTGCTTTCCTGGACACTAAGTTTCATTTAAGTGAGAAAGAAGTGTCACCCTTGCATTTCCAAGCAGCTTGCAGTGGTGTGCAAGTGTTCTCCTAAAAGGATTAATCTACATAACCTGTTTTCTGCAACTTGAATTTTACTGGTGTTCTGATATGAAAGCATTGGCTAAAGATTATAGGAAATAGAAGAGGTGTTAGCAGCAAAGCAAACAATTTTAGTATCTAGCTTGGCATAAATTTAGTTCAGCAGCATAAGGGTACCATTATGCTTATCTTGGTATTATATCAGAAATACAAATGTCATATATATGTATGTATATATATATATATATATATATATATATATATATATATATATATGTGTGTGTGTATATAGATTTACTATCATACTGTCGATGATCAGTTCTATTTTCAACTGAAACGTCGACTTTTTTACTCGAAATTGACGTTTATGAAAATGTAAATGTCGAAAATAATCCAGTAATGTCGATTCAACATGAATCAACATAACATTTCCTCTGCACCTATCAAATAAGGAACACTAGTTCCTGTTGTCAGCAGTGCGAACATACTGCACAACAATAAACTTTATGTTTTTGTAGGGCCCCCCTGCACCCCCCTCGTAGGGGGCTGCATCCCCCACACCCCCTGCAAATTATATATACCAACTCCAAGATCGCAGTACAGTGAGGAAAGGGATGAATTACCCTAACTGCACTATACCGAGATCTCTGACAATACTTCAAGTTCATATCAGCGAATGCACAGTGCATTCGCTGATATGAACTTTCGATACGGAGATGTTCAGCAAGATGTACAATCGAAAATCCAAATTCCGATTGTTCCATCTGCAAACATCTCAACTAGAAATTTTAATAATAAACCATGTGTGTGTGTGTGTGTGTGTGTGTGTGTGTGTGTGTATATATATATATATATATATATATATATATATATATATATATATATATATATATATATATTTCTGTTTGATATGGAACTTTTGCATTCCTCCCCATTTAGATGCAATTAAGTGTATTATATAATAGCAAAGTCTTTCCACTGACAAGCACCAGCAAAGGGAATTTCATTGAAGACATGACTTATTATTCTGAGAATGTTACTACAGTATTTTTTATGTTTCCATTGCTTGTTGCTATTTACTAACAATAGCCTTATATAGCTATTTTAGTGGTCTATTAATTGCTCTTCAAGGCACTACAAATCCATACATTTGTAAATGTTATAATATAATATGCATAATTTAATTGCTGGCATTATTTCTTTGCTTTTGCCAATATCATATCATCAATGCTTGGCAGATATTTGTTTAGGGAGCTGTCTGTCACTGAAAGCAAATGACAACAAATCACAGTAAAATGATCATTGGTGGGTATGGGGGACAATATATCTAACAGCAACAAACTGAAGTTCATTACTGTGGTCATTCCATATGTTGGCTGTGCTGCTTTTTAACTTAAGATGGCAATTGTGATATCTTTAGTAGTAGAAGGGCATTCTTGATTGCACTTTGGACTCTGAAAATTATTTCCTGTGAAATTATTTTTGGTACCGGGCCCATGGCCTTTTATGTACATACTGGTTCAGAGGCAATCAGAGACACAATTTGACATTATTGAGTATAAATGTTTTCCCTTGGTGGTATTGTGTGCATAATGAAGAGCAGTTACATTCTGACGCTAATGTTATTTGCATGAATACTGGTCATTCTCAATGACCAGTATGGTAGCTGCAAACATTTTATTATTGGTGCAGACTGCATGGCACTGTAGAATTGTAAGTGCAGTGCAATGCAATGTATGCATGAAGCAGTGTGTGGTGGAGGAGTTGTAAAGTGATTTATGAGAAGTGCTGACATACTATTAACAGAAATGTTCTGTAATATTAAATATGGTTAGAGATATTTGCTTTGCACCATAAATAGTTCAATACACTATTTTTGATGCATAGAATCTGTTTCTCATTCATTCATGGCAATTGTGTACATTTTGTATTTTCACAGGCGAGCAAACTTGAGTGTCTCTAATGCACATCATTAGTGCATTACTATGAAGTTGCAGGCTGCCTATACCAGTAATTGATTGTACAGGGCTTTGGTTACTGAAGAATGTTTGCAAAAGGCTATGAAAAATATGAAACATATACCATATCTACATTAACGAATAAGAAATGGACTTTATATTACAGGATAACTATGCAAGCAGTAGGTCTTAATAAAAAAATATGTACCACATTAATGTTAACATTATTTTAATACTGAGTAAAACATTTCATGAATAGTAGATCCTACTTTATAAAGAAAGGTGATATCTCTGAGGCAAAATGATATGGTAGGCATCCACAGAAATAATCACTGTTAGATGTAAATAGCTTGAGTTACTGAACAGTGTTTGCAAAAAAGTTAGGATAAATATGAAATCATTTCCATATTTGCATTTAATAAATCAAAAATAGTATTTAAACAGCTGATGTTACCAAAGAAATGATACTAAACATTCCTGGGTAAGAGAAATACTGCAAGAAATATAAGCATATATTGAAGGGATGTCATTAATATTACCATTATTCCAATTTTAATACTAACATCTCAACAAAAATATATCGTGTGTTAGAATGCAAGGTGACCTCTGAAAGCTAATAGGATATGGGAGGTATCCACAGAGAAAACTGGCTTCAGTTACTAAAATATGTTTGCTATAGATTATGGAAAATATGACTTATTTATATATTTACAATAATAAAACAAAAACAGAGTGTGATACCAAACTGCTGGGGGGGGGGGGGGGGGGCTACAGAAGTAGTAGTTGTTAGAAGAAAAATAGTACTGGATACATTGAGGTGAAGTAAACACAGACAATGACAGATTTGTTTGTTTGCAACACAGTGTATTAATATTAATAGTATTTTGTCCTGGTCTCCTTCAAGAAACACATCACACCGAATGACATTTGACAACCTTTATTGAATTTCCATAAACATAATTTTAACCAATATTCATTCATTTCAACCAAACATGATACAGATGAAATACCATCCATGTAACATTATCTTAGGACAGGACAGCGTAAACCTGCTTATCCTGGTCAGTAAGCAGCATCCATACCACCACTCACTTACTTATGAAGCAGCCTACCCGCTCACTTCCATTACCCTTTATCGGTACTTATCAAGCAGCGTAACCACTCACTTTCATTACTGTTTATTGCATTATATCATCAACCAAATAAGCAGCTTACTCTGCTTACTTATGTACTTATCAAGCAGCGTAACTGCTCACTTTCCTTTCCCAGTTTATTGAATTGACCATCCAACACCAGAGGGAGAACAGAAGAGGGCAAGCCTGCCCCTCTTCTCCTTCCTACCCAAACTAAAAATAACAATATTCCCCACTAATAAATAGGGGAGGGAGGGTGGGTAGCAAGTTCACACCAAAATGTGACTCCTACTCCAGTTATATTTGCCTAAAATCCTTTAAGCCCCTCCCTACCCCTACCTCATTTCCTCCCAAACCTCATACATTCCTATTTAACCCTATCCTCCCCCTATCCTCCTAATTCCTGCTACTCTATTTATCTAACCCCACTTGAAGATGTCCCTGGACAAACTGGTCTGTTCCAAACCTCATCTGTCACAGTCCCCTTCAAGAAACACATCACACTGAATGACATTTGATGACCTTTATTGAATTTCCATAAACATAATTTTTAACCAATATTCATTCATTTCAACCAAAACATGATATAGGTGAAATAACATCCATGTAACATTATCATAGGACAGGACAGGGTAAACCTGCTCATCTTGATCAGTAAGCAGTGTCCATACCTCCACTCACTTACTTATGAAGCAGCCTACCCGCTCACTCCCATTACCATTTATTGCATTATACCTTCAACCAAATAAGCAGTTTCCTCTGCTTGCGTATGCACTTATCAAGCAGTGTAACTGCTCATTTTCCTTTCCCAACTTATTGAATTGACCATCCAACATCAGAGGGGGGAACAAAAGAGGGCAAGCCTGCCCATCTTCTCCACCCACCCAGACTGACCAGGCTGTTCCCCATCTCTTCAACAAACTTCCAGCAATCTAATCACCATTAAGGCATTCGGCCAAACATCATTTGGTGTACTATGTCCCCACTAACCAAGCTGGAACAGAGTCATCATCTCTTAAAATCCTATCACCTAACAAAACAACCAGTTACCTAAACCTCTGAAAACAAAAACACTGACCCTTCTCCTATGCTGAGATAACCTAGCATATCCACTGCGCATAAGCTAAATAATCCTTACCTCATGACCAATGGCAGCTTTGCAATGACTTCAAGGGCATTATAAAAACCACAAAGAGTCAACTACATGCTATCATGCCACATTGTGACCCCATTTACCACCCAATCCAGTAATAACCAAATGAGCTCTCCTTAATGCCAGAGCAATAACAATTATAATGACTCCCCAATCATTACCCTTCAACTGGACAACCAACACTAAACCCACGGCCATCTGAAGCCACATAGAAGCAAGAACAAGCCATGATGCCACATCCCAGCCCTGTTTCACTGCTTAAGGTCACCAAAAGAAATATCATTAAAATCTTTTTGTCTGTCAATCCTGCCATCACACTAGCTATCCCTTATAAGCAATAAAACAGCTCACCAACCATCATGGCATTCTAGCAACTCATCAACATGAGCCATACCATCTCCTTATTAATCAAAAGGCAATGAATCCTAATCCTCAACCACTCCAAATACACCTCCTATGCCCACTTAATATGCAACCCTTATATATAACCTGCCAACCAAGTTAATTACCCAATAATCACCTGCCAAATGCACCCCAAAACACTAAACCAATTTCTCCACCTATCCCCCACAACACCTACCTACCTAAAGTGCTCCATCAAACCCTACATACTCTTAAGTTGTACATACCGAACCATCTCCCATCCGTCCAGAGTGCAAGTCACAACTTAATGAGTAACTATAAATTCAGCCTAGAGTATCCACCCATGTCTGTTTAGAAAGAGATTAGGTGCTCCATGTGAAACAAATTGAACTTGATATCCCCAGACCACCACATATCTGAGCAGAACTCCAAGTACGCAGCATCTCCAGTTGTCCCTCTATCCCCTCATCCAAACAACCCCCCAAATTATGCCCCCCAAACCCAACACCTGTTATAAAGTATGTAAACAAATTCAAAACCCCATGACCAATCCTATTCACCTACCCCAACAGCCATTACAGAGAATTTCCAAAGGCAACCCACTGATAAACTATGATACCAATGCAAATCCCATGAGCAATCCAAACACCTATGAAGAGCTCACCCTCCTTAATCCACTACTTAAGCCTTAAATTCCCCTTTAAAACTTCCATGTTAATGCGTCTCCTCTGCATCCAACAGCAAATGCTAATTTGCCCCAAACTCTCACCTGCAATGCTCCCACAAACTCTACTCATCCTTACATCGCCCCTGAAACATACAAAATAACCAACCTACCCCTTCCCACCACTGTAGCTGCACAAACACTACCTTCCTTGCAAGAAATAGATAGTCCTACTTTTTGACTCCAACACTCATTTGATTCAATAAATAAAATCAAAGACCTTTACCCCTCCCCATATATTACCCATGTAACCAATTCAGGCTGCTGCAGTCTCAATGACCAAATGTCCCTTCTATACACAACGCAAACACACCAAAATGAATAAATAAAATGAAATCAAAAGCTGTGGTCTTGATTCCTTGCAGCTACAGCAATTGAAAACCTCTTGGTAGCAACTTTGATCACCTAAGAAGAACACTTCCTTCAGAGCACCAGCTGATAGTACCTCTGCGCCGATCATGATTGACTGCCTTATGTAGCATTCCAACATAACACCACCATCTGCAAAGAAAGAGAAAAATGTAAATCATCTGAAATACAAACACATTTGAAGACAACCTGCCCCCCAAAGCCTTCTATAGACCCCAGAGCATACCCCAACACATGTCACAATAATTCCACTCCTTAATGGACAACCTCAGCTCCCTTCAAACACCGCCAATCCTGCTTCACCCTACTTGTAAGTTAATTTTAGTTACCTTTCACCACACCTTGCACCAAGTCTGACATGTCCAATGAGTACTTACTAAAGTAAGATAAACATCCATCACCTCTCATGAGCACTTCCTGCAATCCACCAACTGATGGCCCTCTGTGCATTTGTAAATAAAAGACAAATTACGTACTCACCACTTCTCTTTCATACCAAAATTCTCTGCACACCCGACCAAATTGTGCTGTCAAAAGCACTTTGCCATATCCCCCAAGAAATCCTTCTGCTTACAATAAAGGAACATACTACAATAGCGGTGTTATGCCACCTCTGCAGTGACTGGACCACTACTTATACTTGAAAAATGCAAATGAAACAACAAACGTATATTCTACTTAACCCCACATGTAGGGGATAATTGAAGCAACAACATACACCCAGTGTTAGTGATTCCTCTTAATTTTATATAAACGCACCACATTTAACTTGCTATCATAATGATTTATTTGAAATACCTAAAACAATGACTACCATATTCACCAACTCCTTCAGACAAGCAACCTAAAAGACTGCTGCAGCCTCCATAAATCCATACCGACCAACTATCATTGTTGTGAAGTTGAAGCCTAGCCAAATACCCCATACAAAATCAGAGCCTGTATCTTATGCCAATAAAGTAAACGCCTTAAGCACTATACTGTCGTCACCCCTACTGTCTCACCTCTAAGGTTAGTCCTTGATATGCCAATAAATAATAGCAAGGAAAGCAATGGAGGGACACGTTGTACCACCCTAAAACTCAGAGCGATGCTTTTGTTTTCTTTTATTACCCCCCAACACTGAATCACACTGAATCATATACCAAACATAACTTCATTCTTCAATCACTTCTCACTACTTTGCCAGAAAACCACAGATGAACAACAACTACAACTATGCAGCCAAATCTGAACATTCTGTAAAATTTGTACAGTGGCAACTTTACTTCAGAGGCAAAACGTACATCACCTGTTTACCAAGCACCCTCTTTAAGAGGAACCTGGACAGCTGGATGGGAAACTGTACCCCTGGGATCTCACCTATGTCCCTATGGGACAGGGGAAGCAGGAGCTGACTTTGAGGGAACATGGGCAAAATTCTTGGTTAGGCTTATAAAGGCCTCATGGCCAATAGTCTAGTATCATCCTATAAACCAACACAAATATCTAAAAACACCTTCCCAAACCCCCACTGCATTGCTAGTGTTTTCTGCACACAGAGAACTAAGTGTCATATGCAGTCCTCCCTGCCCCTCCCCAATGCTACTAGCACTGTGAGCATATGTGCATAGCATCCTGCATTCATGGGCACCACAAAGCCCACAAAGATGGGAAATACAAAAGTATGGGCACAGCCAATTTCTTTCACAGACCTAAAGTTGACACAGTCAACTGGCTTTGCACTAGCTTCATCACCAAAGGGCTCAAAAATCAGAAAAGAAAGAGGGAAAAGAAAAAAAAAACTCACAATACACACCTAATGTATACAAAGCCAGAAAGAATGTATGCCAAAGAGCCATACGCATACCAAATTTGTAGACCATAGCAGAACTACTGCAACCCTCAACGACCAAAAAACTATCTCACTGTCTCCTCCAAACTAGAGCCTTCAAATGATCCCTAATCCACAATGAAAATGAATTCCTTTACCTCATGGTTAAGAGGCAGCCGTACCATGCTACCCACCCCTTACCATCTGGATTAAGCAAGCAATTGGGTCTAAGAGCTCAGCAATAAAACCCTGCCCTAGAGTAATATGGAGCAGAGCCAATATTTGAGCTAAAGCATATATTGAAATCAGAAGGGTCCTGATTTCTCTGGATGTCCCAGATTCTTTTGAAATTCATCCACAATTGGTTGAGAGCTATGGGCTGAGGTGAGAACAGACCACTAGACTCATTGTACCTATCAAATTCTGCAATCAAGAAAACAGAGCCATAAAAAAACAGTGGGAAAAATGGCTCAAATAATACTGCCCCTGAAATGTAAACAGTCCATAGGAGAACAGGTTTACCATAGCATGAAACATCTGATGGGTACAAATTCTGAACTATAGATCTGCCATTAATGTCTAACCTCAGAGATATGAGTCCCTACCACTACAATAAGCAATACTCGTGGTCAGTTATCCTCACAGCAGTCTCACCAACCATCCGTACCTCAAAGCGTATGAACAAACTCATTATTCACGGGCAGCTCCTGACATGTTCTTCAAGTAAGGGGTTGCTAACCCCTTATTCTGCTGTCCCTAGAGCACAAACGAGCCACCTAAGCCCTCACCAGAAAAAGAAGAAGAAGAACCCCCACACAAACAGCCAGTGGAAAACACAGAGAAGCCTCTGATAAAACTTTCTGACATGTCTCAACCTGTCAAAGCAAGAAATCTAAAGTCATCAGAAACTGTGGAACCAAGTCTCAAAAGCAAACATTGCTACAGACCTAGAAAACATGCCTCAAAAGAAATGGAATGGCAAGACTCCAGCCCTCACCCATGGTCTGTTCCCCACACCTATTCATCCAAAACACTACAGTACCAGCTAGGCCACAGCAAACATCAAGAGAGAGATGGACAGACACAAAGAGGGGCAACATCTACCATCATGGTTCACTGCCTTCACAACCTAGGGGGGGAAAAAAAAACTCAAAGAGTTTGCACCTCACAAAATCCATGTGCAACTGTCCACAAAGTGACCATGGCCCAGAAGCTGGAATGGCTCCAGATCTCCAGCGCCACATGTCTGTACGTGCACACCTTCAAAACTCAACTACCAGAGTTACAACTGCCACTCTAACTCTCTCAGTGAGTCAACGATTGAGACATGCTCTGCCTTGACAGCACCAAAAGAAAAACGATCAAAGCAACATCTGTGTGACTGAAATGCAAGCCATCCACAGTCCATGGCACAATCCCTGAAGACACCACATTCTTCCTGCCATTTCCAACTCAAATTGCATATCAGAAATCGTCAAGGAACCCTACAATATTTAATTGTCCCACACTACTGAAAACACCACCATGACAACAAACAATAGTCCAAAGCACTAAACCAGGCTTTTGTTCCAAGAACAAAGCTGTAGACCATCATGAAACTCATGTCCTTCATAAGAATAAGATGTCTGACTAGTATATGGAGTCATATTATGTGCCCTGTTCCACACCCCCAGTTGTCGACGCTACACCGCACATGCGTAGTAGCCCGTGAAATGGCCATCTTGGCTTCCTCCAACCCCCAAACCACCACTGAATTCTGTAGCATCAAGGAAAGCCACTCAAGACCCACATGAGTGGTTGAGAATGGGTGTACAACCTTTGTAAAGGGCCAAAAATCTGACAGCTTCCATGCCAAGCACAAAGTCCCCCCCCCCCTTTATTTTTGACTATCTGTAACAAACAATGTGGTATGGCCCTGCTCCCAATGCCTCATAAAGCTATACACATAGCCGGCCTTAGGCATAGGCCAACTAGGCGGCCACCTAAGTCGCTGCTCTAGTAGGGGCACTTTTCCAGTATTTATTTGGTGTAGGTAGACCAGGATGGGGGCACTGGGTGGTAGGGTGGAGGGCGCCTAAGGCATCAGCTAACCTAAGGCTGCTCCTTGCTATACGAGTCCCTGAGCAAGCAGGCACACTATCTAGCAATGTTCCTTTAAACCGCAGTAATTACTGTAACTTAACCAAGTTCTGGCACAAATATGCAGCTGTAACCCAATTAGTAAGACTTTGTACTGGACCAGACAACTGCTTATAAGGACCTTCCCATATCTATAATAATACATAGCTTTTTCTTATATATATATATATATATATATATATATATATATATATATATATATATATATATATATATACTACCCTATAAAAGCAATAGTGCAAATTCTTTGCTCTTAAACTATCTCCCCCAGCTTAACTGCACACCCACAAAAACAAATAAATAAATAAATAAATAATATATCTCTTTATGCAGACTGCTTGCCTCCTACCTGTAACTAAAACTCACTAGAATCCCAGGCATACCTGCCACAGGAATACCTACAGGTCGTCTCGGACATAAGACTAGACTTAGCAAGTTCAAGCCAAAATGTGACTCCTACTCCAGTTACACTTGCCTAAAATCCTTTAAGCCCCTCCCTACCCCTACCTTATTTCCTCCTAAACCTCATACATTCCTATTTAACCCTATCCTCCCCCTATCCTCCTAATTCCTGCTACTCTGTTTATCTAACCTCACTTGAAGATGTCTCTGGATAAATTGGTCTGTTCCAAACCTCATTTAATACTGAGTCAAATATTGCATGAATCGCAGGTTGTGTATGATGGGCCGAGGTGTCATCTTAAATCATAGATGTTTTGCTAGGTATACCCAGTGAGCAGCATTATATAATGTACCGGGATGTTATTATTAAAGAGTGTTTGAAAAAGTTATGAAAATATGATATTCTCCATATTTACAATAATTCTGAATAAATGGAGTGTGGCACAGTCATGCTGGGGGTGATTTATGTAAGCTGTGAGTGTTAAAATTGATGTTAAAACATGGTGGGTAATGTGAAGCCTTTCAGAAGTACAAATGCTTGTTTGGTTAAGCAGTTATTAATATTAGCTATATTTTAATATCAAGATTAATATTGTAAAAGCTTTGTGGCCTATAGATTTAATAAATACTGCTTTTACCACCACTGTAGACAATCTTGACCCTTATAACTGCATCTGACATGTATAGCATTGTAGATTAATACTATCGTTTCAAAATATTGTGAAAATATTATATATATCATTTGCATTGGTTTTAAAATATTAGAAGAGAGAAGTGCGCTACCCAGTCTTCCCATATATCACTGAACATCTTGTCAACAGGCAAAAGAGTTTTCTTATTGCATAATGAATCTATCTTGCATGCTTAAAGAAAATGTTGTGCTTTGTTTGTGCATAATACTCTGGCAACTAAAATACCATTTTTACTTCATAAATTTAGAAGATAAATTCAGTGGCATCAGACAAGACTTTTGATAAAAATACCAGCATGTAGCCCATCACCTAATGAACAGTTCTCATATTTTGCATTTTTTCTAACTCACACAGTTTATAAGATATTGGAAATCATATAAGATATGGGACCAGATTCCAAAAGAGTTGCTCTCAGTGTAAGTCTGCCCTGATTCCAAAAGACTTGCTCTCAATGTAAGTGACTTACTTCAGTGTAAGGCCTATCCATAAACAGGCTTGCACAGGGGGGCAGATTCCAAAATACATGCTCTCAGTGTAAGTGGTCAATTACAATGAGAGCAAGTCTTTTGAAATCAGGGCCCATGTTCTTTATAGATAATTTGGATGAAAGTCTCACAGGAAGCAAGTAGTTTCCTAGCTGAAAATATTTCAAGAAGCAGGAGGATGAATTAGTTTCCTGCTGCTTAGAAGTGAATGAGTTAAGAAAGTATGACCTATCTCCAATAAAACCAAATTGATGTGGATCCACTGCTAACAGATTAGCTATGTCTAGAATTATGATATCTGAATTGACAGTCAATGATTTTACAAACATGGTTGGTAATAATAATTAGTCCATGATCACCACTGTTAGTGGATGGGCCTCCCTTTTATAGTGGCATCACAATGTTTTTTTTTTCAAGTTTTGGGGATTTAGCACATTATATGACTTATGTTAAAGAGTTTTAATAATGATTCTGATGGATCATACTTGGCACTAATTTATAAAGTTTCTTTATATATTATGTTCTACCATAATGATGTACTTTTAAGTTTTCCCAAGTGTTTGGTTTAGGTAAGTATAAATTTCTCTATACCGCTATATAAGTATGAGTGAAATACAGAGATAAAAGTTTTGGCTGTATTTATGGGGTTAGTCAGTCTAGGTATGGATATAGTGGAAACTATTTAGATCACTAAGTAGCTGCAGAAGCTTTACTTTGGAAAAGTTGTTGAACACTAATGTGTTTGCTTGTGGGTAACTCCAGTCTTATATGTGAATATTTTGAGTTTATAACCTGATTTGATAGCATTAGCAAGAGAAGATCCAGGATATTGTGATCCCCTAATAAGGATTTTTACCATCTTTTCCAGGTAGTTTGTATTTAGTCTGGTAGTTATCAGAGAGGATTAAAGATATGCAATGTTTCTTGTACCCAGGGTACAGGGTTTGATTCCTTCCACCTCCATTTGCCTACTGTGTGACTCTGATCAAGTCACTTAACCAGATACTAGTCACAGGTGTTCCTTGAAAAGGGACATTAGAGCCCAGTGAGCTTACTTGGTTAACAAATGTATGAAAAATAGGACATTGCCTAGGATGTAATGGGCATGATTCCTACTTGAAGTGTAGGTGAAACAAACTATTTCAGTGTAACTAAGCCACCTAAATAAATGTATTACAGTTTACAGGGATATCAGTTATAACAGTAAGGTAGCTATCATGATCTGTGGGGAACATGGCAAATGATCTACAGCTGGCTATGAAGTACTAGTTTTTTTTTTTTTTTGCTTATGATTACTTGATTTTCTAAATTTCAAAGATAGGGATATGCAGAATCTGCTTTGATGTAAAGGGGTCTATGACAAAGGGCCTGAATGCATGTTAGGTGCTAAGAAATATAGGGGTGCTTTCACTGCATCAAAACAAAGTATCTATCGCTATACATATAGCTATGTGTTAAAGTTACAGTATGAAAATACAAAAGAGTTACGCATACAACAGGAAACATGATGTAAGCACTTTTGAAATAATGAACTATATAAAGTGCTGAACCCACTGGTATGCAAAACAACTGGCTATAAGCATTCATTAAAAAGAGAACAAGTAAAAGAAATTTACTTTAATTGTCCTGCTGGGGGAGTAGAGCTGTTGATTAGGGGAACAGCATATAGATCCTCATATTATTTTATTTTTTAAAATAAAGCCTATAACTTTGCTCCTGTGCCAACCTGTCTGACAAGATATCTATAACTCTCTCAACACACTGCCAAGAACTGGCAAGAAGGGGATTCAATCAGTCATCAAGTCTGACTGCATGACTAGAAATGGTTATAACCAAACTTTTATGAGGAAAAGGATTGTGCTCACAAGGATGCCAGGTGTAGAATTCCTGAGTTTATTATTGATTACTGTCTTTTCTAATACTGTTTCAGGGAGTCTGAAAAGGAAAGTATACTCTCGGTGGTATAGACAAAGGGGCAGGAAGCAGTATACTCCAAAAAGGAATACACAAACAAATAAGGACATAACTAAGATGGTACCTGGATTACAGCAGCCAAACTTAGTGATACTGTGTGCAAAAATCACCCTTGGTACTCACATTGCAAACAAGTACTTGTTAGTGACAAATCTTGTCATGCACTGGAAATGAACTACAGCAATCATGTATACAGATGTGTGGTCAATTTAATAATACATTCTTTAGCACCTAGCTTTGTGATACAATGCAATGCAATAAAAAACACAATCAACGATGTGAAAAAATGAACCTGGAGAGGAAAATCTAATGCCTGCCATCCGTAAATATTGCAAAAAGAAATTCTGAAAGTACTGAAGGATTACGTCTTAATTTTTACTTGCCAGAATGCACATACATTTTCTTTTTGTTTTAGTTTTTTCTTTTTATTGACCACACATCTTAATAACCATGGCTGAAGTTTTCCACTGCACGCCACCATTGGACATTAACAGTTTTTGCATGACTGTACCAGAAAGGTGCTAAATGAAGTATTTACATTTTTATGGTGAATACAAGTAGGACCAAAGACTGTTCAATATGGATCAGCATCCAATGCAGTTATCAAATTAATAAATAATAAGAAAAGTTTTATTAAATGGTTTAATTTGGAATATTGGCTTATTTTATAATCCCCTGAATGGTAACCATTTGAAATGCCAGGACCCATTACAGCGAGTCCTGAAATATGGACACTGACTAGCCAAAAGAGCAGACTTACATATATTAAGTCTGAGATGTCATTTCTGGGAATATTCCCTTTTCTCTGAGGTATGACGGTCTCAGAGTTTATATACACACACACACACACACACACACACACACACACACACACACACACATATACATAATGTTTGGGGTGTTGAGAGCTTGCCCCCCACCATGAGGTGATGCAGGGAGGGTCTTCCCCAGCTGAAAAAAGAAGTTTAAAGGAGAAGAAGGATTTTTAAAATTTGCTCTTCTCTTGTGTTTTCATTTTTTTTCTGCTTGTCAGCACTCAGCATTTTGAGTGCTGACATTTCAATAGAGAAACGTTTTGAACACTGGAGAACATTTGGACAGTTCAGAAAGAAAAAGTTATAGACTTGCCATAAAGCACTACTAAGAACTAAACATCATACTCTAATGGTGAATGAATGGAGGTTTATGTCAAATTGCAGTGCAATTGTTGACTCAATGGTATGTGATGTAAAACCCATGTAACTAAATGTATGAGGAGTAAAGACTTGTGACAGTTAATTTAACCCCAAAGAAGGCAATCCCATTGCTTAATGTCTGAGTCTTACTACTACTAGAAGGATGAAATCATGAGGTGTGTTCCTGGTCAGTCGACACAGACAGCTGAATAGAGTTTTCACCCTTCTTCATGATTGGTATCATAGGTGCTGAGGCACTTGTATGATTTCCTCAGGAGTAAATGGTTCTTTCAAAATACTTATCACTTCATAAAACTGCAATGCACTTTGAAGCTGCATTGTTGAATTACCAATGTCCTCCTTAGTGGGTCAGTAAACTTTTTGATGATGCATGATATTGTATGCACTTGTGTGTGCACGAACATTTCCATGATGGGGTGTTGATTTTCTATTCTGAGCAATGGTGGTATATTGGGAATAGCCTGACTGAATTGTTTTAGTTGAGGTGGAAAAAAGTGTTTACAGTTATTGCTGTTTTAAAAGTAAAGAAAATGCATTGTGAAGTTTTGCATGATGACTTGGGAGGATTTCTTACCTCCAAGCACACTCATTATGTAGCTGCCCTAGTGAGAATTAGAGTGTTATTTTAGGGATCTGTGAGTAACTGAAGGATCCAATCAGATGTAACTCTGGACTGTTTGGATTAAGGAAGAGAGATGTAATTTCCACATGCAGAGTCACTTTCAAACCTTGTACCTTCAAGCTTAGTCATGGTGTTGCTATTAATTATTATATTATTTTTAGGTTAAGAGCGTCTTGCAAGCTATGTTCTGCTCATCATAAAGATGTAACCAGGCATTCTCAGTGTGCTTAACTGAGTGTATTTTTATGAGCATCTCACTGAAACAGAAAGGCTTACAGAGACTGAAACGTATCTTAGGCCTTTGAGCTAGTATCGCCCCAATGGATCTATAAACAAGTTTGTCAGACATCCTGTCTCATTTCTTTCTTAAATTAGCGAACTGAAATCACAAGACCATGAATCTAAATCATGAGCTTATGTTAAGCTTCTGACTGTTTCATATGGATCAGTGCCATTCTGACCTGATAACATTATTGTCATTTGTATGGTTACTTAGTGTGGCTGTACATTATGTGAGGTTTATGCTGCCCCAAGAACTAATATGAGTGCTGTAAAATCTGCAGTGACTCACTGTACTGTGCTTAACCGTAAGGTTTAACCATCCATGTACTTGACTCAACATCATTTAGGAAACGTAGAACCAAAGATCTGATTCAGCTTCAAGCTTGGATAGGCAGCTTTAATCCACTGGTGAGATTACTATGGTAATATGTATTTCAGAAGTATTGTATTTTGGATTGCACAGCTAATTTTTCCCTTGGCAGAATTGGGGGAAGCATAGAGATGTGTTGAGAGGAGATGAATGCATGCAATGGTAGACTTAGCATATTTTGTTAGAAACTGCTTATTCCTGTATAGAACACTCAGTTTTTTGTACACTTTCTTTAATGTCTGGGAGATGTGAATATCAAATCTCATATTATTGTCAGTCTCTACTCCTAGAAGTTTGGTGTGAGTTACAGGAGAGATATTGGTTTTATCCTTGGATATAATGTTAAATGGGGGAACAGGTGCAGTGAATCATGTAGGTTGGAAGAGCAGAAGTTTAGTTTTATTAGGATTCAGAGTTAGCTGGAAATAGGTAAGCCATGTCTTGACAGATAGAATGGAATCTTGTGTTAGTGAGTGGAGTTCTTGTAAGGAATAATCTGCACATATTAGCATAGAATCATCTGCTTATTGGATGACAGAAGCATGTAAATTAGAAGTGTGGAGGTTACTAGTATATAAGGAAAACAGTAGTGGTCCTAGGATGAAACCTTGAGGAACTCTTAAAGTGAATGGAAGAAGAGGGGAGAGGTCCTACTGCCATTAAACTGCTTGTTGATGTACTGATAAATAACTTTGGAACCAGGCAAAAGAGGATTGACTGAGACCTAGATTAGAAAGAACATTGATAAGTTTAGTATGTGTAATCATATCAAAGGCCTTAGAGAGGACGGGAAAGATAGTAGATACACATTTCCCATTGTTTCTGTGGTGGTTTACTGAATTGGTGAAAGACATTCGAGTGGTGATAGTGCTATGAAATGGGTGAAAGCCATGTTGAGTGTTTGACAAAAGTTTATGAGTATGTAAGTAGTCCATAATTTCTATATGTATACATCTCTCTAGGATTTGGGATAGAGGGGCTAGTATAGCAACTGGGCAGTAGTTAGTCCGATCTGCAGAATTATATCCTTTGTGTAGTGGAATAATACAAGACATTTTACAAATTTCTGGGACTAGATTTACAGACATAGATCTGTTAATAAGAATGACAACTGGATAGGCGATTGCATCAGCAGCAATTTGCAGAAAGTCGGCTGGTAGCTTGCCTGCTACCAGTGTTATGGGTTTTAGCTTTTTAAGCCATTTTCTTATCATATCTATAGAGACAGGTTGAAAGTTGAAGTTGTTATTGTTATTGCATGACTTGGAAGGTTTTGTGGGGGGGGGGGTTAGCAGTTAGATAGAGCTAAAATGGTCTCCATGAAGTATATATTGAATTTAGTAGTATTTTCTGAGGTGTTTGAAGTTGTTGGGAAGGGGGTAAAAGACTTACCTGGAAGGAGTATGTTATTCATAGCTGCCCATAATTTTTGAAGGTTGTTTTGATGTTTAATTTGTATGTTGCAATAGTAATTAGTTTTGTCATGTTTAACTAGTTTCTTTGCTTTATTTCTCATTTCTAGGTATGCTTGTTTTCAGGCTAGGGTCCTAATGTTTTGTCATTGGTCCCAGGCTTTGTCTCTAGCTTTAAGCATTGATCTGGTTTCTTTACTTAGCTAAGCAGCAAAATCATATTTGCTTCTGATAGTTCTGGGAGGGGCATGTAGGTTTAAGATATCAAGAAAGGTGGAGGTGAATTATTTAACAGCTTCCTCAAGGTCAAGTAGCTTGAGTGGAGCCCAATTACAACTTTTAAAGGCAGATATTAAATTGATGGGATTAAAGTTCTTTTTGTTTCTTATCAGTTGGTAGATAGTATCTTTGATATGATAGATATACTGCCTCAGTAGAAAGGCTGGTAGATGGCACTCAGGCCATCTGGGATGCAGCCAGAAAGAAAGGAATGGGCTGGTATATTTATTAATATCCAGTCAATGATTGGTTGCCTCTTGGATGATTTGTCAGTTATTGTAGGAGTTTTGATGATTTGTGTAAATCCATCAAGGTTTATATAAGTAAGGGGATATGATTGTTGCAGGTAAACCAATCAATGTTGAAGTTACCCATAATGATAGTTTCCTATTTGAGTGCATTGCAGGACCAACACAGTAGGTTCTCAAGAGTGGATATATTATTTCTGGGTGGGATATAGCATCCAATCATGTTTATCATCTTTTTGGAGTTAATTTTTAATTTGGTAAAAATAACTTCAGCATTGTCAAAATTGGAGGATAATTAGATTCAATGTCTCAACTTTAAGGTGACTTTTAAATGAAATTGCTATGCCTCCTCCCCTTTTGCATATGCTGTCCTTCTGTAGGATATTATATTGTGGAGCAAGGATTTCATTATTAATATTGTCTGGTTTTAGCCATGTTTCAGTTAGTCGCACAATATCTGGTGATTATAGTAAAAGACTAGTAGGGAGGTCATGAATTTTTTAGTAATGCTTCTAATATTTATATCTAGTAACAGTAGATCAGCCACTTTCCTAGGGGGATGTAGTATGCTGTGAGTGTGGTTGGCAAATTGGGAGGGTGGGTGGTTGACAGTAATTGTTGATGTGGGATTAGGATGTATGTCTCCATTGAGAGATAATTTTAATGCTATTCCGGTAATATTTAATATTTTTTTAATGATTTTTGCCATGTACCTATCGTACTTTTGGGAAATTATGGAGGAGTGATAGTGGGGTAGGGATATGAAGGGAGGGTATTGAGTGGGTGAGGAGTTAAAGATAGATGAGAAGACTAAGAAATTGTTAGATGTAATATTTTGAAGATAGAGAGAGGTAGCATGGTAGGGAATTGATTATTTTTGGTTGGCATGATATGAGGTAAAGTGGGCAACTGATATTAGTAATGTTAGAGCAGCAATGTAGAGCTGGAGCATATTGTTGTAGTGTAGGCAGGAGGTTGCTGTAGGATGTAATTATTTTTCTTAATGTGATACTGGTATGAGGTTGTGGAATTAAGTAGTAGTTATCAAGTGTGAGAGAAAGTATCTATTTGTGTTTTGTGGAGGTGGGGTTACTGACTTAGTAGGTGACTCTGTAGCATTGACGGAGGTAGTAAGGATGATTGGATAATGAGGTGGATGACTGTGGCTAGACTGAAATAATTATAGGCATAGGGGTGGGTGGGAAATGAGGGTAAGGTAGGAGAGCAGAGGAAACCTGAGCAAAGCAATGGCAAATGGAGTAGGTTAGTCCCAATGCGAACCTGTCTGCTAATATAGTACAATCCAAAAAAAAAAAAACAATCAGCTGTTTCAACTAGTCCTGGTAAGGATAATGTTGAGTACTTTAAGACTATACTATAACCCCACTGTTATTAGTCATATGTTTATGTGGATTATTGTTTTATTATTCATTTTATCATCTTTATACATGACATTTTATTGTTATTGTAATATGCTACACTTTACAGCCTTATTGATTTACAAAAGCAAAGTGTGTTTCTATTTTTGCTACTGCTGGTATGTACCACAAGTAGTGAGGTGCCAGCATTACAATTGTTTTATTTTATTTTTATCTCATTGCTGAGAGGTAGAAGAATGAACAAGGCATCCCTCCAAGGAGTTTTTCATTCTATTTTTGTGTCATGATTATCACTGGAAATCATTTTACAGCTTGGAGATTTACAGAAGTTGAGCATGTTTTCATTCTTACTGTTACTGGTGTGCACCTTGAGAACTGAGGTCCTAGTATTACTTTTACTTTATTTATTTTTATATTCATTTCTTTGCAGAGATGTAGTGACAGGAACAATGATGCCCTTTAACAGGTTATGCATTATATTGTAAGGCTATGACTGCAACTGACAATCACTTTATAGTGCTAATGATTTACAAAAGCAGAATGTATTTTGTATTTTTACTATAGCTGTTGCGCATATTATGTTGCAAGGCACCAGCATTGAATTTGTTTTCTTTTATCATTATTATTATTATTATTATTATTATTATTACTATAATTACTATTATTATTATTATTGTTATTTTTATTATTATTATTATTATTATTATTATTATTATCACTGTTACTTTGCAGAGAGACAGAGGCAGGTGTAAGATAGCCCCCTAAAGGGCTTTACATACAGTGGATATAAAAAGCTTAAACACCCCTGTTAAAATGCTAGGTTTTTGTAATATAAAAAATGAGACCACAATGAATCATTTCAAAACTTTTCCCATCTTTAATGTGCCTATAACCTGTACAATTCAGTTGAAAAACAAACAAATCTGTTAGAGGAAAAATATAAAAAATAAAATATGTACAATACGCTGGTTGCATAAGTGTGCACACCCTTAAACTAATACTTTGTTGTGTGTGCACACCCTTAAACTAATACTTTGTTGAAGCACCTTTTGATTTAATTACAGCATTCAGTCTTCTTGGGTAGGAGTCTATCAGCATGGCACATCTTGACGTGGCAATATTTACCCACTCTTCTTTGCAAAAGTGTTCTAAATCTGTCAGGTTGCAAGGGCATCTCTTGTGCACAGCCCTCTTCAGGTCACCCCACAGATTTTCTATTGGGTTTAGGTCTGGGCTCTGGCTGGGCCATTCTAAAACTTTAATTTTCTTCTGGTGAAGTCATTCTTTTGTTGATTCAGATGTATGCTTGGGGTCATTGTTGTGTTGAATGTGAAATTCCCCTTCAGCTTCAGCTTTCTAGAAGATGCCTGAAGGTTTTGGCCCAGAAGTGACTGGTATTTGGAACTGTTCATAATTCCCTCCACCTTGACTAAAGCCCTAGTTCCAGCTGAAGAAAAGCAACCCCAAAGCATGATACTGCCACCACCATGCTTCACCGTGGGGATGGTGTTCTTTTGGTAATATGAAGTTTTGTTTTTGTGCCAAACGTACCTTTTGGAATTGTGGCCATAAGTTCATCCTTGATCTCATCAGACCATAACACATTTTCTCCCATGCTTTTAGGAGACTTGATGTATTGTTTTGCAAATTTTAGCTGGGCCTGGATGTTTTTCTGTGTAAGAAAAGGTTTCCATCTTGCAACCCTACCCCATAGTCCAGACATATGGCGAATACGGGAGATTATTGTTACATGTAGTACACAACCAATACTTGCCAGAAATTCCTGCAGCTCCTTTAGTGTTGCTGTAGGTCTGTTGGCAGCCTCTCTGACCTGTTTTCATCTTGTCTTTTCATCAATTTTGGAGAGGTGTCCAGTTCTTTGCAACATCACTGTTGTCCTATATTTTCTCCACTTTTTGATGACTGTCTTCACTATGTTCCATGGTATATCCAATGCTGTGGAAATGTTTTTGTACCCTTCTCCTGACTGATACCATTCAACAATGAGATCTCTTTGATGCTTTGTAAGCTCTCTGTGAACCATGGCTTTTGCTGTAGAAGGCAACTGAGTAAATGTCAGGAAAATCCTACTAGGACAAATTAACTTTATTTGGGGTTAATCAGTCTCTTTACTTGATGGCAGGTGTGTATCCATGAAGACTGTATGCTGTAATTAAATCAAAAGGTGCTTCAACAAAGTATTAGTTTAAGGATATGCACAGACAACAAAGTATTAGTTTAAGGGTGTGCACACTTATGCAACCAGCGTATTGTACATTTTTATTTTTTATATTTTTTCCCCTGACAGATTTGTTTGTTTTTCAATTGAATTGTACAGGTTGTAGGTCACATTAAAGGTGGGAAAAGTTTTGAAATGATTTATTGTGGTCTCATTTTTTATATCACAAAAATCTGGCATTTTTAACAGGGATGTGTAAACTTTTTATATCCACTTTACCATTTTAGTGATATGACTGTGACAGGTTGTGAGTACAAGTGTTCATGTGCATCTCATGCAATGCAAAGATGCAAAGGCATATCTAGTTTTTTAGCATGATGGAGTGCCAGCTGGTTCAGTGCTTTGAATTAATTATGTTACACTGCTCGCATTTATTATTTTGATACTATTGATTGTGTTGTAATTTGATAATATCAATGATTTATGAGTATAGGTTAATATATCAATAACTGACATGTGGGTGTGGTATACTGAAGATTTACCCATGGCTGGTGTGGTTTAATCATGAGAGTGAAGCCCTCATCATACTTAATGACCCGATTTTTGTTCAAAATCCACAAGTGTTTTAGAATCACTGCTGAAACATGTAATAAAACTAGTAGTAAGGCTATAGTTATATTATGTTCCATCCAAACTGGAAGACTGTGACTGAAATCTAAGCCCTGCAGATTAAATATTTAAAATAGGTTTAAAATGCCCTGCTGTTCTTTTACTGCATACTTCTCTTATTAATTCCTGAAGAAGAGGTTTTGGATATCCTCTCCTACCAAGTATCCCCACAAGATGATTACAATATTTTCCAAACTGTAACTCTAAAGCAACCATCCTTGGTGCCCTCACCAGCTACCCCTTGTCTGCTGACCTTTTTTGATGGTATGGGTGCGAGCTGGTATAATGAAGGAAGGTATTAGAGTAAAGATTTTTTCTGAATATTCTTAATCAAATCTAAGAAATAATTGCACAAGTATGCTGAGGGACCATGTTCATTGAAGTATTTAGTTCTATAAGTTTGGGGTCCCAAAAATACATAAAAACATTGATAACCCTCTTATGTGTCTCATAGTGGATGGGCATAATTCAATAACATCAACCTGTGCTAAATATCGAGACAAAAATGAATTTTTTTTTAACAAATGGCAAACATATTTGTAGAAATTCTTGGCATTTCTTAGAGTTAATTAACAAAGTCAAATATGATCAAAAAATCTTTTTATTACTATAGATGTAAAGGATCTCTATACAGTCATACCTCAGGATATAGGTATCACATGGATTACTGAAACTTTTGTTTAAAAAAGGGGTCCCCAAAAATGAGATTAACCTTTATGAGGACTTGCTTCACCAGGTTTTGGATAATAATTACATTATATTTGATGGAAAATATTATTTACAGATGAGTGGGGTAGTCATGGGGTCACCATGTGGATCAGTTTTTGCAAATTTAGTTATGGTCCAGTGGGAGCATAAGTTTTATTTGAAAATGATGTAAAAGCCCTCCTTCCAGCTTCACATCCATTACCTGGATGATATTTTTATCCTCTGGAAGGCTAAGGTAGAGAACATTGAGTCCATTATGCAAAATGTCAAATCTACAACCAACTTCTTATCTTTTAGAAGTGAATGGGCATCAGGAAGGATAGCCTATCTGGCTGCATTGTTGGCGAAAGACATAGGGTCCAACAGATATACATCCAGAATATTCAGAAAAAATACCTGCTCCAATACCTTCCTTCATTATACCAGCTCACACTCATACCATCACAAAAGGTCAGTAGTCAAGGGGCAGCTGGTGAGGGCAGCAAGGATGGTTACTTTAGATTCACAGTTTGAAGAAGAGTGCATAAACTTGGTAGGAATGTTTGGTAGGAGAGGATATCCCAAACGTTCTCTTCAGGAATTAGTAAGAGAAGTATACAGTAAAAGAACAGGACATTGTAAACCTATTTTAAATACTTCTTCTGCAAGGCTTACATCTCACTCATTATCTTCTATTTTGGAAGGAACACAATATAATGGCAGCCCAACTACTTGTCACTAATTTTATTACATGTTTCAGCACTGATTCTAAAACACTTAAGTGGATTTGGAACAAAAAATTGGGTCATTACGTATGATGATATTCTAGTTAAAAACAAAGTGGGTGAAAGACCCACCATAGTATACTGTAGGGACTTGAACTTTAAAACTACCTTAGAGAATATGGCAAGTGATAATACTACCAATGCATATAATAACAACCTTAGCCCCACTATGAATAAATGTGGGTGTTGCCGATATATTTAAATATATTATTATTGGCGATTCTTTCAGCATCTGTGGTAAGGAGTATAGGATAAAGGGTAGAGACAATTGTGAATCCAAAGGAGTTTTATATGTAAGATTATGCCAGTCATGTCAGTGTTTTTATATAAGAAAAATGAATGTTGATTACAAGACTGGATTTATGAACATGAATATGATATAAAAAAAAAAAAACATCTGAATAATGCATTAGCAAAACATGTTCACATGTACCCTAACCACCATTTCAAATACTTGGTTATAGAGAAGGTCAATATCACATGAGGGGGTCCCTAGAAATTGGTTTTAGAGAAAAAATAATTATTTTGGTAATTATTTTTGAATGTTTGCAACTGGCCAGCTTGAATGACTATTGCTTGATCAGTTGTATTGTAGAGCACAAAGCTTTAACTAGATAAAGTACTATTTGTTATTATCACTGCCATATAGATTTGTGTATATGTTAACATCCTAATGAAAATTTGTATTTTATTTTTTTATTTTTTAATAATTTTTCTTTTCGTTGTAATTAGTTCCTTCATTTTTATTCAGTACATTTTAAGGTTTTAGTGAATGAATATTTTTACATTTCTAGACAGTTTGAATGGCACTTTAAGAAATGTAAATGGGAAGGTGTAATGATATCATCCTTTGATCAGATGACTGCTTTGGGCCTTATTTAAAACCTATTTTTGAGTTCAATTTTATCTGAAGTTCAGTATTATTACATGAATGAAAGCACTTATCATATATTTATTTGTGGATAATAAACATTTCTTCAAGAACCTTGCAGCTTCTTCTGGCAGCTAACACAGTTTATGTTTCACAAGTCTAACCTTAAAGAATGCCATAAATAATATGTGCAAATGGGAGCTGCCCCCATCAAGGTATCTCTAAGGTGCAAATAGCATTCCCTATTGTAATAAAACATGTTCTTAGTCTATACTATTTCCAAGTTCAAATGTCTAGGCAGAGGGACATTTTCCTGGTACATTTGACTGGGGACACATGGCTGAAGTGACATTCAGCTGCAATTTACCTGTGTGCAAAGAGAAGAATGTGATGCCATGTCCACAGCTTCAATAACCAAATGCACAGGGAGAAAATAATGCCCGTGGTCACCAAAACACCATAAGACAGCAAGTAGTATGGCAGTCATCAGCAGCAGGCTGGGCAGTGGGCATGAAAGTGGCGGTATAAATGTAGTACACAATGGGCACTGCCTTTATAATTGGTGTGTATGTGGACCACTACACCTTTCACAGTGTCTATGGAACATTACTTAAAATGCAGACTGGAGCATAAATGTGACTACAGTAGCATGCAGGATTCCCTCCATGCTGTAACACACTTCTACATGTTGTAGTCACATAAGCATGTACTGTACACTGAGCACAACACTCAGTACTTCCTCTGCCCTCATGCACTTAGTTATCAAAACTGTTGACATGGCAGTGTATACTACTGTTTTCCTACAGGAAATTTGCAACTGCCATACTCTCTGTAACTGAATGTCACTTCAGCCATGTGTCTCAAACCAATCTTACCACAAGAAAATGTCTCACTGCCTAGGTGACTGGAGGTGGCAGAGTTAAAGATGTTAAGATTTGCAGTGGGTGTGATGAAGATGGACCGGATTAAGAATCAGTATATTAGAGGGTCAGCTCAGGTTGGACGGTTTGGAGATAAAGCCAGAGAGGTGAGATTGCTTTGGTTTGGACATGTGCTGAGGAGGGATGCTGGGTATATTGGGAAAGGATGCTAAGGATGGAGCTGCCAGGTAAGCGGAAAAGGGAAGGCCTAAGATAAGGTTTATGGATGTGGTGAGAGAGGACATGCAGGCAGTTGGTGTGACAGAGTAAGATGCAGAGGATAGGAAGAAATGGAAACAGATGATCCACTGTGGTGACCCCTAATGGGAGCACCCAAAATAAGAAGAAGAAGATTCAGAAATGTGTTCAACAATGTTTCTTTGAGAAGAACACATTCTCAACTATCATTTCAATACACATACAACAATGCACTATTGTTAGACTAACAGTAACTCAGAATCATTTCATAGGTTCATAGGTTAGTACTAAGCTAACTGCCCTTGTGAGCCATTTTAAGCCTAGCCAATTATCCCTTGTGAGACTCAAACCCTGCACCTTGTGTTTGTAAGGCAAATACCTTAACCATTAGGCCACCCTCCCAAACCCCTAGTTTTCCATACCTCCTTTGACTCCTGCACTAACTTACTTTTGTGTGGTAACCCCAATACTAACACTAACACTAACCATACCCCTGCACCAAGCCATAACTCGTCACATTGCGTTACTAAAACCACTTTCCCTAACAATACTAGTAATCAGGCAAAAGAACAGAGAACACACACACCAAACAGGCCCAACACTAAAACTGGTATTCATAGTCATTTGTGCAAATGAGAAAGGGTATCCCTGATATTCATGAATGAGCATAACAAAGGAGAGATTCAAAGATGCCATTTACGCTAATGTGAAACATCTTACGTATAATAAGATGCAAATAAAAATATTGTAAAGCAATGTATACCAATGAGACAATCTTGCAATTCATACTCCAGTATCTTTGCAGTATGGTCATCCCTTGTTAAATGTAGTGTTTCACTTTACATATCTGAATTGCAGTCTATGAACTTGTCCCCAACCATCTCTTCATTAGTTTGTTCAGGTATGCACAAGCATGTCGCTGACACCAAATTAAACATTTCCCCCAATAACCCCTTCCATACTCTTCCCATGTATCCATAAGCACTTCACTAATTCAAAATGAAACAATTCCCTCAAAACCCCTTTAGTAGTCTGTCCATGTATGCCCAAGCATGTCCATGATACCAAATGAAACATATCTTCCAAAAATCCATTCATTACTCTGCATGTGTATGCAGAAGCACATTCCTGTCACAAAATGAAACATTTTTCCCAAATATCCCTTCAGTATTATGTCCAAGTATACATAAGCATGTCCTTTTCACCAGATGAAACATATCCCCCAATGACCCCATTCACTGGTCTACTAATGTATGCTCAAGCACTTGACTTGATTCCAAATAAAACATTTCTGCCAATAAACCCTTCAGTTGTCTGCCCATGTATGCTCAAGCATGTTTCTTACTCCAAAAGAAACATTTCCTCCAATGACATCTTCAGTAGTCTGCCCATGTATGCACAAGCACATGCCTGACACCAAATGAAACATTTCCCCCAACGTTTACCCATCTCCTCGCATCTCTGTATTCTTCTGCTAAATTGCTGCTTACTGGCATAAGTTCAGGGCCATTAACCTGTTTGGTATGCAAATTAAGTCTTTATGAATTCATCTCTATGAATCCTACCAATACACAAATATTTAATGCCCCTTATCTACATATCAGCTGCTATCACTTAAGCCTTAAGCATACTACACTTTTACACTAGGGAGGCATGTATAACAAAACGCCACCACATTTACATATTCATACTGAAAGTCAGTGATTTGCTTAATGATGTAGGGCCACTTTTCATGGACTACTATGATGAAAATGTAAAGCCCTGGACTATGAATACTGGTCTAAATTTATCCCTTACAGTGGCGGCTGGTGACTTCAAATTAAAGGGGGGGGGGCTGCAGGAGACAGCTGAATGGATGGGGCAAAATGGGAAGGGTGTGGCCAACTAGAATGGGATGGAGCTATGCTCAAAACCACAACAACTGGAACTTTAATTAAATATGCTGCCCTGTGTGCCAAACCGTCATTACGAGAGTCCAATCAAGACAAAATGAAGTATAGAAGAAAAAAATATTTCAATGCATTGGCTACATGACAGCTTACTTAATATCTAGATGGAAACACAAAGGTTGTGAGGCATGAAAAATAAATTACTTTTTAAATACATTACTGGAATGCCAGTCAAAATCAAGTATAAAAAAAACAAGCAGACTCAACTCAAACCACTTCTCCTTGCACTGCAGTTCTAATTATAATTTCTATTCAGCTTTATAAAATTACCAAGTAACATGCTGAAAGTAGCAATCTCTGCGATAACCCCCACTTGTAAAAATGTTTCTTATCCAAAAAAGACATGCTGCCTGACAACAGAGATCTACTTGTTTCATGGGAAAGACATGATCAAAGTAAAAAATGAACAGCAAACAAGAAACAAGCTCAAGATAAGTTGCTTAGAGGATTACTGCACAGGTTATGGACCACACATGATAGATTGGCATTCTGTTTAATTTACGGGTAAAGCCTGCAAAGATGACTGCAAGTCTCCAGCAAATGTAATGAGCTTCTGAAAATACTGTAATCCTGTCCTTTATTACATATACTGTCATATGCATTTCAATACCTAAGGCTTATATGTTATCTAGTTATATAAATATTCTCTGCATGGCAACAACAAAAAGGCTTTCAATGTTGGTAATTCTTTTAACAGTATGCTTATTAAAGCTTACTTACATCTTACAATCTCCGACAAGCTTACCTGATGCTCATTAAAGCATTGCTACTTAAACAAAGAGCAAAAGGGCTCTGCGACAGCATGCATTTTCTGAATAATAAGAAGCATAAATCAATAGTATAAAAATATGACAGAAAACCAGAACATTATGCAAAATCAAGGACAGATGAAAAGCTACTGTAGTACTTCTGTCTACCTTGGATGGGGGGAATAGTCTGCACACTTACACTGTATAACTGTTTCTTGCCTTGCTTGGACACATCCAGAGTCACTACATGGGGGTGTGGAGAGCAACAAGTATGTCATAATTTGAAATGTCTCAGGCTGACAGTGATGGCTCTGACACTCATACCTCTCAACCTCAGAGCAAGAAATCTGGACAAAGCCATACATAGAAGTGGGACACGGGACCAAAACTAAGGACACTTTTAAAATATTGCTCTTATAAACTTATAAAGATAATAGAATAGTAGTAGGTCTTGCATTAGTATGAATTTTCTGAAGGGTATGAAATCTGAAACTCAAATGTCTGCCATTATTTTCTAACTTCAGTCTTTAATGATTTGTCACTAATTTGCCAGAAAACCACAATTTTATGAAATATGGACCAAAATATAAAATTGCCACACAATACAGCTGGTAACCTGTCAAAGAAGGGAGACCTTTTTAATATTAGTACTGTTAACTTGAGCAGATGACAAAATAAGAGAATCTACATGCATTTCTGAAATAAAAGTAATCTATAACTTTAATCATTACAGTTATTTATAATTGTAAACCCTCCATGTTTTCTTCCAAAATTGCCATTTTATGGAGGGATTATTAGGGGGAGAGCAACATTTTGAGCCAAAATTGGGGACAGTTGAGAGGTTTGGGTATTCCTAATTCTATAAAGTGATTTATTTGCATGTACCTCTCAACCTCTTGATGCAGGAAATCAGGACAAGGCAGACTATACTTGGGGAACATACAAACAGTACTAAAAATTGCTCTTGTATAAACTTAAGACAGTGGATAGAATAACAGGCCCTGCTTTAGCATGCATTTTTATGAAGGTTATGACATCTGAAACTCAATGTCTGTCATTATTTAGTGACTTCATTCCTAAATGATTTGCCAGAAAACCACAAATTTTATGAGGAACAAACCAAAAATAAGAAGCAAAAATCTATTCTTTCTGCAAAAATCTGGACAGTTGAGAAGTATAGTTCAGCCGGGGCTGTCTTTGAGTCCCCCCCTCACAAAATCATGGTTGAATGGAGCCTCCCCCTGCAGCCATTCCAGTATCCCATTCCTTGGTTATTTTGTCCTATTTACCATAAACACTGTAATGTGCATACTGCTTTACTTCTGCGATGATTTGGATTTCATTTGAAAGTTTTATTTTGCATTTTACAGCACAAACACTAATAGCTATCTGCTAAAAAAAGCAATGCAGTCTCACAAAGAAAACAGACTTCGCATTAAAACTTCTCTGCCCTTGAAACTCAAATTAATTGAAACAGCATTGAAACCCACATTCAAAGAAAATACATTTTGCCAGTGGCAAATAAAGATTAACTTTGGGCTGTTTTCAAATCATAGGCCCCTTGCACACAAAACATACAAGTGCTCTTTGATACACCTTCCTGACTGTATTAAATTATATTCCTTGTACAATATAGTACACTTGTTAGAGGGCATTTTAAATTTATTGTTTTGAACATTTTTCCACTAAACAATGAAACAAATTGCATGCATTAATAATGACAAAACTTCCCAATTCAGAACATTTCCATCATAAAAGTCTACTCATTCTACAGTCCACCAGTATCAGTAAATATACACAATCTCTGAAGAACTAAAAGTGATCTAAATAATTCCACATTAAAGAAATCTGTAACCAATGAAGAGGTTGCTGCTAGCAAATAACTTTATATTTCATTGTTTCATCTACAAATAAAGTTCCTGTTGCCCTTGAGAAATAAATTGCCTATGTTGCATTAAAAATGATAAGCTAGTAATATTGCAATAGAGAATGGCTGGCAAACTAACAGGTTAATAGTTACTAGGTATCTTCGCCAAAAAGAACTGCAGCATCCACCCCCTTTACAACACAGTACAGTATAAGCAATGCATTTATCTACTGTGGGAGAAGAACCCACAGTCTTCTGCATCAAAAGCAAGTACTCTACCTGTTGTGCTATTAACAATGCAAGCAGACTCAGCATAAGTAACACTAAACATTTGTTCCCCTGCAGCTCTCAGCTCCCTGTAAAATATACTCGGCACTCAGCTGTATCCCTGAACTTTGCAGCACAAGAAATCTGAAAAAAAAGCCAAAATTTATTGGGGGAAGGGAAAAAAGCTAAAAACCAGGGATACATTTTAAACATTGCTTGTATAATGTTGAAAAGTTGCTATAATAAAATGTTGTGTTACCACCATACATTTTACTGCCACGTCTTGAGCCCATGACCCTGTGCAAACAGTCAGAGCAACATACCACTATGCCAAATTAGCTGTTTTGTGAAAAAGAGGACGACTGAAACTTAAATGACTACCATTTAATGAATTCAGTTCTCACCATAGTTGTCAATTTCTTTGCACAAAACACCTGAACAAAGCCAGTAATGGGGGAATACAGCCCCCAGACATATTCAATGAATTCAGTTCTCACCATAGCTCTTAACCTTAGCACAAAAAAACCTGTACTAAGCCAATAATGGAGGAATACAGTCCCAAAAATAGGGACAATTTTCAAATATCCATCTTATAAACTTAGAAAATTGCTAGAATAAAAGGTTTTGCGTTACCATGTACTTTCTGAAGAATATGAAGTCTGAAATTCAAATGCCTGTCATTTTTATTTATTTAACATTTGTTAACCAGGAAAGTCTGACTTGGAACAAAAGCCAATTTTCAGCAGAGACCCAGGGAGAAACACTCCAGACACGTCTTTATAAGATGGGAGGATATGCAGACTCCACACAGAAGGCACCCCAGCCAAGAATCAAACGAGAGGACCTGTAGCTGTCAGGCAGCAATGCTACAACTGCACTACTGACTGTGTAAGCATAAGGAAACAAACATACAGAAACCATAGATTTTATGAGGAACAGAACAGAACAAATATGAGGCAAAAATCTGCAATTGTTTTACAAGTGGTGGTGGATAGGGAATTCAGACCCTTGCCACCTGCACCCAAGGTACAGAGTTCAAGCCTGAGGTATTCTCTACCAACCACCATATGGTCTCAATAGCCACCAGTATATAGCAACTGGGAATTTCACACACATGCACACACACACATTGAATTGAGTAAGTGCACCATGCAAGCCAATGGCTGGTCCACCCCCCCGCGAGAAGGCTCAACTGTCCTCCCAGCTGGTTTCCCCATGAGAGTAGGCTCCAGCCTGCAGATGATGCAGTCTGGAGTGCTTCCATTTTGTGGGCATCTGCAGGGCAGAGATGTCTTCCCTATCTGGACTACTAACGCAGCAGTCTGGAGTTCTGTGAGTTCCAGGAACTCCAAGCATGCATGTGTGGAGTTCCGGGACTTGCAATTTGTTTTTTTTTCTTTCTACAGGTGGGATGGCTACAGTCCTACAGTCTTATAGCACAAGCCACCCCTGATCCCTTACCAAACTCTAACTGTACCCTAACCCACAAAATTCGTACCTACAGGTAAAGCAATCTTGCACATTTTCACAACCACCAACATTTTGGTGAAACATTCATTTTCTTGCACACTCCCACATATCCACATTATATAAAGTTTGAATTTAATTAAATGTGTTTTTCACATATGTGCAGGCACACATGTTGTTGGTTATTTTTACACCCAAAAGTTTATCAGCCAAATAAATGACAACTGGAAAAGCTCACCCAGACTCTGCCACAACTTGCTGTAAGGGAAAGGTTTGTTTGCTTTTGCTTTCTTGTATTTTGAATTACTTTATTGCCTTCTTTTATTTTGTATACTGTGATTGTTTTCTTTACACTGTGTTTTATTTGTATTCTGTCTTTAATTGCATATTAAAACTAGGAAAGAGATCACAGCTGTGTTTCTTGTGACCCAAATAGTAATTAAAATAGATCAATTAAGAAGTCACACAGAAGTTAGAACAGGTCAATTAAGGTTAATTATCTGTGAACTGAGAGTGGATCTGGGAACTAAACCTTCTATTTAAGGGGTAAAATAAAACGTTTCAAAGCTTTGCTGGAAAAGCTCACCCAAACACTGTCACAACTTGCTGTGAGGGAATGGTCTGTTTGCTTTTGCTTTCTTGCAATTTGTATTAGTTTACTGCCTCGTCTACTTTGTATACAATGATTTGTTTTCTTTGCATTGTGTTGTACTTGATTTCTCCTTTTAATTGCTCATTGAAACTAGGGAAGAGACCACAGCTGTGTCTCTTGTGAGTCACACAGAAATATTTTTTCCCACATTGGCACTATTGTGTTCTTAAATACAACTATCTTTCTAACTGTCTGCCCCTTATGTTAATTTGACCACATATCTCCTTCCCTGTCCCCTTTTATTAGCTGTTGTGAGTAAATATAAACTTATAATTTTGTGAAATCACTGCCTGTCAACTATTTAAATTTATTGGCCTTCCCACTGTATTCCATAGAACCAGAGTACAAGTGCCCACCCCCTTTCAATTTATCTTGGTCTTTTAAAATTAGTGGTGCTCCACTTAGACAGTCATTGCTTAAGTTACTCCCTTTTTCATATCTAACTTCTTAGTGCACACTGCAGTACATAGGATATTAACTCATTTCTTTTCATCTTACCTTTAAAAATCTATTGCAAGACCAGCAATTATTGATGAGCCCACATTCTGCCTCTCAGTAGTCATCTTCAGATTAGTGCTTCTGTTTTCTCCCGGTATGAAAAGGAGCATTTGGACATTATTTTCTGGAGACTGATGATCACATGAAAGCCTAACAATTGCTTCATAGGTGACATCTTAGAATGTATGCTTATATTATGTTCCTGGGGAGAGAAGGAGCAAAGTGCATTGATTCCTGACCATTTCTGGTTGGACAGTGAATATCTGTACTTGACATTCCTAATTGGTCTGGTTACCCTTGCATCATCTGGGACAAGATTGTGGATCACCAAATTGGCTGTTGCCTCCTTCTGATCTTGGGATTGGTGCTAATGTTTTACTTCTGGTGAAAGAAGAAGCAAAGGAGCATTGTATACCAGCAGTGTGAAGCTGTGGTGAGACCAGCACTAGTAGTAGTTAGGTAATAGCCATTCATGTGACTCCCCCCTTTTCATCATTCTTGACAAGCTAATTCTTTGTTTTCAGTAAGTACTGCTTGATTTGTTTCTAACTTCAGAATATCTGCCTAAATACTTCATCCTTAAATGTTCAGGGTCTACGTATTAGTTTTCCCTCAAGTGTTTGGCAGTGTCTTGGATAGACACAGACACCTTGAGTCACATTTTTCCTGTAAAAGCACAATTGAAATTTCACCAGTACCTAGTTGCACACATAGTTTGCAGTGACATGCACCGTCCCCAGAGTTGCAAACTTGATACTCTTGACATTGTTTTATATTCTCACTCCAACAGTCTAATTAATAAAAAATGGTCTGTTGCCATGGATATGAACTTTCCCACTATCTTTCTTACATACTTGTGGATATGGGTATCCTGAGACAAGGTTGTTAGTAGTACACACACTGCACCCATCACACACAATTCAAAGCAGACATATAAACCTACCTATGCTGAGGCACTTAAATGTAACCTTCCTTAAACCTCAAAGACCTCCTAGATGAAGTGCACATAACAACTATCCTCAGCAGCTCAAAATGCACCCTTTCAGAACAACACCTGCATCAACACATACAGCTACATCTCATGGAGCCTCTACTTCAAAGCCCATAAGACAAGCCACCACACAATTCAACATTCTGGTCATTGGAAACTCATTGTGAGACACACTGATGTCCCTGTCACCAGGCTGAGTAAGGAGAAAGCCACAGTCAGTTGCTTATCAGGGGCTAGGATCAGCCACATTATGCAAGCACTCAGGTTATTGGACCACAAGTACCAGTATGACTCAGTAATAGTCCATGCGGGTGTACGTGTCCTAAGATGTACCTCCCTAGACTATATGAAGACAGACATCATGGAGCTCTCAGAGTATGTGTCTCCGGCTAGTATGAGCCTAACATTGAGCAGCATTTTACCTTCTCTAAGGATGCCATAATACAAACAAAGATGACTGACTTTAATAATTGGCTTAGTTTCTGGTGTCATTCTAGGGGGTGCAATATTTGTCATCATGAAAGGAGATGATGAAGAAACCATGATGCTTTACCAGGGATGGTCTGTACTTCTACCCTGTAGGCTTTCAAATATTAGCTAAAACATTGTCTTCCCCCCTTAGTGCCTTTTTTAGACAATGCCAAACTGAAAGTACTTCTGACATAGCAAATCAAAATCAAGAAAATCTAAAGGTATTACTGGTCATGCTAGGAGTCTAAACCAAAAAAAAAAAAAAAAAAACCTCCACTCTCTAGAAGCTCTCTTCACCCTAGAGAATGCTGATGTTTGTGCAGTCAATGAGACATGGTTTAAAGCTATGGAGAGCACACTGACAGTGCAAAGTTATAATGCCTTCCACACATTTAGACCAGCTACTACACAGACAAGAACTAAAGGTGGAGGTGTCTAGATTTACATCAAAAATAAATATACCTCAAGTCTGGTCAAACAGGACAATGCACTTGAGCTGCTCCATGTTCAAATCACCATAGGTAAAATCTAATATCACTTCCTTGCAAGCTATAGGTCCTACTCTATGACACAGGAAACACATACCATGTATTTAAATTTATTGGAAACATTCACCATTCAACCCAATATCATATTCATGGCTGACTTTAATTACCCCACTATTAACTGGGAATCCTATACAACAGAAAATGTATAAGCACAGAGATTCCTGGATTTGTAAGCACATACTCCCTGGATGAGATTGTCAATACACCATACCAGGGTGCAACCACACTGGATATGGTCTTCACTAATATGGGAGAGTGCTGCACACCCCCTAGTGTAATGTCTTCACTGGTAAACTCAGGCCACAGAATGGTCTCCTTTGAAGTAAAAGTAAATCTGGACCCCCATCTAAACCTGGTATATTCAGGAACTACTCTATAGTTAACATCCTGTTATTAAGTGATAAACTGGCAAAATTTCAAGCCACCATAAACCCTGAGAACTCTGCTACATCTGCAAAACTCCATAGAGGCAGTTATACCCACCAGGAAGAAGTACAGAAGTAACTCAAAAAAACAAGCCACCATGGTGAATTACAGTATTAATAGGCTGTATAACAGAAGGAAGAAAATCATGGGAAATATTAGGAGATGCAGCACCCAGCATGATAAAAGCACTCTCATCAAAGTAAACAAACAACACAGATAACAAAGTCTCCCACAGCCAAATTTGAGGTAAAGTTTGCCTCCCAGGCCAAGGACAGCCACAAGGCATTCTTTAACCTCAAAGGCAATACACAATTGCATGCAGAGCTCATTGTAAATGGAGTCACCTATACTGAGCCAGAAGATATAACAAATCTACTGTCCAATAAATTAAACTCCAACTTTACCCCTCTCTCCCACTCAACCTTCCCTCAGGAAATACAATCAAATATAACTCCCCTGCTATGAAACATGTCCTATCAGGCCATCTGGAATTGCTTTTTAACTGCAGCCGCCAAACAGGCTCGATGCCTCATGAATGGAGAGCAGCAGAAGTCACCCCTCTACACAGATGTGGGCCATCTAAAGGTCCTGGAAACTACAGACCCAAAGTCTCATTAGTCTTATATGCAAAGCCATAGAAGGAATTATCATTGGAAAGATCAATAAAGATATAGTAAACTTCCAGACACTGGACCCAACCCAATTTGGTTTTACCAAGGGCAGGTCATGCCTACTCAACCTGGTGGACTTTTATAAAAAGTTCACCAAAGCAATGGATGAGGGGAAAAATTATTCACACTGCCTACATTTACCTGGCCAAGGCATTTGACACAATACCTCACTCAGGTATTGTTGACAAACTCAAGAGGTTAGGTTCAAACCCATATGTCAGCCGGTGGATAGCCAACTGGCTCACAGACAGGACCCAGGTAGTTAGAACTGGTGAGTCCACCTCTACAAAGAGGCCAGTCACAAGTGAAGTCCCTAAGGGATCAGTCCTTAGACAGCACCTTTTTGGCAATTACTTTTCTGAATTCAAGGCCAATGTCAATGGTCTCTGTTGGACCAAATTTGCAGATGATAGCAAATTAGGAGCTGTCATTGAATCCCACACTAACACAAATGTTCTCCAGGAAAGGATGACACAGACTAACAACTAGGTCAGAGCCATAGACTAAAACTAAATGCCAAGAAATTCATAATAGTATACTTGAGGAAGTTATCCACCCCTCGTAACTATCATATTGACAGCACACCCCTTAGACTTGACCCAGTTGTCAGGAATTTAGAGACACACATAGACAGTAATCTAGCCTTTGACCATCATCTGTCTACAGTAGTGTGGAAATCATTCTATGTTGTGCAACTTATAAAACAAAGATATGCCTTCTACATCCAAGGGAATCATTGTTTCACTGTATTCAGTATTCATCAGACCTATCATTGAGTACAATGTCCCTTTGGTTTGTACCTAACCAAGCATATCCAACAACTGGAATGTACACAAAGGTTCCTCACTAAAAGAATACAGGGTGGAAGTAAAATGCCCTATAAAGACTGCCTCAAGACCCTACCCCTGTATTCTGTCTCTTACAGGCTGTTAAGAGGAGATCTACGCCTGGCACACAGGGCATTGTCAGATGCCACTGTGATGGACCTTCAGCATATCTACAAAACAACAGCACCAGAATTACCCAATCTTAAGACTTAAACCTTGCCTGTGATATAAATAGGACCTGCTGGAGAGACAGGTATGTATTCCAGAGATTACCCCTTCTCTGGAAGATGCTCCCCATCCATGTGAAGCAGAGTTCCTCCCTAAACAAATTCAAGTGTAGCTTGGGCATTTGAATGGGGAACAGGAAATTCATCACTGATTTGGTTCTGACATCTGTAATGGACACAGACAACCTACAAATGTTTCATCTCACAGGCCCCTTCTTGGATATGTTTCATCTCCCAAGCCCCTACTTACACTTATCAAGGGTACCAGAACTTGGTATTGGGATGCATGGCTAGGCTTAAAATGCCCTTGTGGTCATTAGCCTAGTAAACAGCTATGAATCTATACATATATATGTGTGTGTGTGTGTGTGTGTATATATATATATATATATATATATATATATATATATATATATATATATATGTGTGTGTGTGTGTGTGTGTGTGTCTGTGGATTCAGGTAGCACCATTATCTGCATTCCTCTCCAGTTTCATTATGCAGTTTCACTTAGACCTCTGTTAACTAGAACCAAATAAATCACTTTAGTATGTTTGCTTTCCATGTCACATGCCTCTAACAGATCAGAACTATGGAGCTGAGTGAAAGAAGATTGAAAGGCTGTAAGATGGGAAGGGGAATTTGTATTGCCAAGGGCTAACCCAGTTAGATAACTAAGCATTTAGAGAAAAGACTGCAAAGGCAAGCATCACTAGCTACTTTCTCATTTCCTATTCTTTTGCTGGCAAAAACACAGCTGAGGGCAGTGGTCAGCAATGTATTAAAATACCCCTCCACTGAGTAAACACTGCAGAGCATCTAAGGCTCAGCTGATAACCGAGCACTTCTTCATTATAGTGGCATATAACTCTGTATAGTGGATAATTTCTGGCCAGCATAGACTAATTCATGTTTCTTCTATGTGCCCATTTGAGACAGTATTATGCCAGAGCTACATGCAAGGCATCTCTCTGCATGAAGTATTTTTGTATGTTGGATATGGTCACAGCTGGATATTCACAAAAATCTTCTAAAAGAAATGTGCCTACACCCTTAGTCCATTTCATGTAATATGAACATTGTATCTTAGTCAGATATATCATAGGTTAAGTCATTTTGTCAAAATGTAAAGTAAACCACCAATAGCATCTGGTCAGACCCAAGAAGGCCCATATGTGGTTTCACTGTCTATCTGAATCTGTCCTCAGTTGGTATCCACCTTTTTCACCTGTGGTATTACCAGCCATATACCAGCAATGTACCTGAGATGCAACCATTGTCCAGACCTGTGGCACACTGAGCTGAAATGGCTGTATGCAAGCTCTCCCAGAGGTAGTCAAAAACTGCCTGCAGATTTTGTAGATAAAAATAAACAGTTATGATTATAGCTTGTAATGCCATCTAAATACTTTAAGTATATGCATGACCATTTGGTCATAGAAGATTATTCTTCAAATGTCAAAATGTGGCATGCATTCTGCATAACCCAAATTGCTTGACTGTTTCTCTCTTTCACAGGGACTATCAATACCTCCCTGTAAGGTCTAAAATCATGAAGTTACTAGTAGAGCCTGGCTCCTCAGTCAGTTCATTGGCTCATTGCATTGGGTATGTATAAATCAGAGTATCTGGATGTCTAACTTCAGAAAACAATGAGATATCATCATCTGCCTTGTGCACCAGTCTAGAGAGGCTACTCAATTTGCTATAGGATTTTTAATAACCCCCAGAGTCAGTATATTTTTGAATTCTAGCCATACATATGCATATTTCACTCTTTGCTACCGAATCACGGCTTACTAGTTTGATTTATCTTAGCATATTAAGAACATATGCTTGTTTAGTAATTAAACTAAATTTTCACTGGCCATTTCTGATAAATGGACATTGTTTCTCTTATCATTGTCTCCAGTTCGAATCCAGCACCCAAGGCCTGTTCCTCATTACAGGAAAACAGATTTCCTACCAGAAATGAAAGCACAGTCATTAACTATAAACTAAATTCTTACACAAATATCAGCAAAATCTGTCAAGGACTCCTAAATTTCATTAATCAGGAGGGGGTACCTTTTTTTATTGAATGGTCTATGTTCCCAAGAACCCACATTCAGCACACCAGTACTTTACTATATTTAATGCTGTTTCCCTTTGTCAGGTTGGGATACCTTGTAGTTTAGTATTCCTGTTATATCAAACATAATATCAGCTAGTATTCAGGACACGGCTGAATCATATCGCTCAACTGTCCAGATATTTGCCTCATATTTTTGGTCTCTTCCTTGTAAGATTTGTGTTTTTTCTGTTAAATGACTAGGATGATCTGAGGATTGAAGTCAGTAAATAATGCCATGCATATGAGGTCTAGATTTCGGATATTTCAGATAATGCATGCTAACACAAATCCGGTTATTCTAACAACTGTCTAAGTTTATAAGAGCAATGTTTAAATTCTGTCCCTATTTTGGGGTCTTTGCCCTCCCATTATGCCAGGCTTTGTCTAGATTTCTTGGGCTAAGAGGTTGAAGAATGAAATGAGCTTTGGCATGAGTCTCCAGTGTCTTTGTTATATACTGATGTACTATGAACAGCAAATCTTCTAACCTCTAATGCAAATGCAAACAATTTTAAACTCAAGATAAAATATTTATTAAAAACATATATTCAGTAAAAGGTCAGCTCATCTTCACCTCTTATTTAATTTGCATTTCTTCTGACTACCCTGTTTGTAATATTCAGTGAAAACATATTTTATATTCACGTCATTTTGCTCCGCATTATCCACTTGTTCTGTGTATATATGTTCTTTGCGCAGTAATTCCCACTACAGCCAACATTTCTTATCAAACTGTGACAAAATATACACATTTACCTCACAATGGTGGCATTATTTTGGTTGCTCAGCATAAAACAGTGTACCTGTATACTTCCCTTGCTTAATAATGTTTGGTAAATTGCATACTGTGTTATATTTAGTTTTTTGTATTCCCTTGTATTTTTATCCTTCTGTCCAGAAATCTGATTTACTAAACAGGGGCTTCATTTTCTTTGATGTAATATTTCTATGTTCTAGCCAGTTAGAAACTACCCTTCACACTGATGATTCCATCTTCAGCATGGAGTTACAGACTCTTATCCAGACTCAGAAACTGTTTCTAAAAGCTTAGTGAAGGTTTGCACTCAGTTGCTTCAGCAACACTGTGCAATTTAGACAGAGATCTTGAATGGAGATGTCATTTCTAGCTATTCATGTAGTTTGACACACTGAGACAAATTCCAGAAGAGTTGCTCTCAGTGTAAGGGACTTAACTTCAATGTATGGTCTATCTATAAACAAGCTTACACCAGGGACCAGATTCGCAAAGACGTGTTCTCACTATAAGTGGTCACTTACACTGAAAGCAAGACTTTTGAAATTGGGCTCATCATGCTTAGCTGCTATTTACTCAGCAAGCTTTGACCTCTCATTGTCCTGACATTGTTATAACATCAGGAGGGAGTTGCAATCAGTGAGCAGATCACTGAATAGAATAAACAAACATTATAAATAAATATTAAGTTGAAGATAATATATATCCCCTAGCTCCCCTACTCTACCCCCAATTCCCAACCACCCCCAGTGGTCCTAAACTTATACTTCTTTAACCACACCCTCTCTCCCATCCAACCAATCCCATACACCAACATTTTCACAAAATTAACCACACCCCTACTTTTTATCTATCATTTACAATAAGCCACTCCTTAGAGTAATTTACCATATCCCTTTTCTTTTATCTAAGTATTAGTTCCCTCCTCTCTACGCTCTCCTTATCCAATACCTCCTTTTTTTCTTAATTTCAGACCCAACTCCTTAAACTTCTTATATATAATCTCAACAAGATGCCTTTAGTAGTAAAAACTAATATAACCAAATTAATACTCATTGCTATACTTTCAACTGTCCTCGCCTCTGCCTACCTCTTCACCTCCTTTGAAAAACTGTACTATTACCATTTTAACTACTCTCTAAAACAAACAGCAATACACACTCCTATACCCTCTAATAGACTAATACCACTTCCATTCCCAGCTATCTACTACCTAAATACCATAGACTCTCCCACATTAAATACAATTTACTCAAGTAAAGAAAGTGAAATATCAAACCAACTTTATATATAATTCTGCAATAAAACTAAATAATCCCTCCTTAAAAGACAGTGGCATCCACCCTAACCCGGGCCCTACCAATCCTGCTACCCTAGTAACCCACCCTAAACTTCCTAACTCTTTCCTAATAGGACATCTGAATATCAGCAGTATTAATAACAATGTAGCCCATCTCCATGCCCTTCTAGATAGTCACTGCTTTGACATCTTGTGCCTGACAGAAACTTGGTTAAAACCAGGGACTAAAGACAATGAAATCATTCCCCAAGTATATAATATATTGAGACAAGACTGGATAAAACGTAAAAGTGGGGGAGTAGCAGTTCTATTCAAAGATGGACTTCAGATCTCCACTTTACCATACAACCCACCTCAAGATAGTAAGGCAGAAGTCCTTATCACCAGATTTCAAATCAACCCAAACAAATCTTTATATATCATCTATATCTACCTACTGCCCGGTAATAATATCAGTACAATTGAGAATATTCTAAGCTGGGTGTCCTCAACTTACCCCCAAGAAACAATAATACTAGGTGATTTTAATACTGACTGGAAAGGTGTCAATGCTGATAATCCTACCTCCCATATCAACCTTCATGGCTTTAGTTAAATTATCACCTCCACAACCAGAATCAACAAACCAAACAAAAAAGAGAGCACCTTAGACTGGATACTTATAAATAGACAGAAACAAGATTACAAGGTAGGAACTCTGCCAGACGATGTAAGTGATCATACTTTGGCCTACATCATAAGGCAAAAAATGATATTTCAAACCCCCCACATATAGGATTGCACGTACCAACAAACACTTTAACCCAGAATTATTCCAAAATGAACTTAGTGCCTGTGACTGGAACCCTTTAAAAACTCTACCACTTGAAGAGGCTGTTAAGTATCTAAACTCTAAATTCTTATCTATCCTTGATAAGCACGCACCCAAACGGTCTATCAGAATTAAGTCCAAACCAGCCCCCTGGCTTTCTAAAGAAACCAGACAGAAAATTTTGCTTAGTCTTGGGATAAGTGGAGAGCTAACAAAAATATCTCTGATCAACAAAATTTTAGGCAGTTGAGAAATAGCACAAAAAAGGCAATACTTACAGACAAAAAGAACTACTACTGTAAACTACAGCAAACTCACCAAAACAATTCCCAGAAGTTCTGGTCTAGTATCAATAAACTCCTTTTCCCAGGGCACTCTCATACACCTACCCCACTTGAGGCCAATCCAAATACCCCCCATCAAACTGCCAATGCCTTCAATACTTTCTTCACAGAGACCATACAATCACTAGCCAGTCAACTAATCCCAGACAACTCAAGCCTTCCCACCGCTGTACCTGGCACTCTACCAACATTCCATCTGCAACTCATCTCTACCACTCTCATCTACAAATTCATCGAAAAACTTAAGCCTTGTACTCCTTCTGCTGACCAGCTACCATCTGAATACCTGCAAAAGGCAGCTAAAGTAATTTCCTACCCTATATCCATCCTCATAAATAGAACCATTAAGGAGGAAACCATTCCAGACATCTGGGAAATCTCCCATATTATCCCCCTACACAAAGGTGATAACTCAAATTATTACTCTAACTACGGGCCAATAGCTCTTTTATCACCCTTAGCAAAAATTATGGAAAAATGCATTCACCAACAACTATTAAACCGTTTATCTCAACATAACATAATAACAAACTGCCAGCATGGCTTTAGGCCATCACATAGTACCACAACTGCCCTATTATCCTTTACAGATGCCATCAATAGAAATCGCAATAAAAACAACCTCTCATCTGCACTCTTTATTGACCTCTCAAAAGCTTTTGACATGGTAAACCATGCCCTTCTTATCAACATTCTTGAATCCCTTTCCCTTGACTCTCAGGCTGATAAATTGTTCAGGTCCTACCTTAGCAATAAGCAACAGGCAGTTCTCTGGGAGAATAATATATCATCCCTTCTGCTAGTCACCCTTGGAGTCCCTCAGGGCTCTATTCTAGAACCACTTCTCTTTTCACTATTTATCAATAACCTCCATGTAGCAATTCCACAAGCCACCTGCACTCAATATGCAGATGATTCTACACTAGTATGCTCAGCAAACTCCCTATCAGAACTATATTCTCTAACTCAGAATGTATTTAACATAGTAGAAACATGGATCACAAAATGTTGCCTCCTGCTCAATGCTAAAAAAACTAAGTGCCTTCTCTTTACACCCACCAGTAAGTCCTCCCCCATAGATTTCTCAGTCATTTCCAATAATGGCACTATTATATTCCCCGACTCTACCACTAAATTGTTAGAAATTACTATTGACAATAACCTTACATTTGATAGCCATATAAATAACACCATAAAAACTGTCAACAGAAAAATAGGCTCCTTATATAGAATCAAACCTTTCCTAACTCCAATAGCCAGAACCAAGATTGCTCACTCCCATCTAATCCCAACTCTTCTGTACGCCTCACCCATATATACTAACCTAAAGAAAAATAATCTTATCAAACTAACAAGTTCCTATAATAACATCGCCAGATTTGCCACTGGCAATCCCTTTAGAATGCACCACTGTCTGAATCTAATGCAGCTAGGCTGGCTTGAACTTCCAAACCATCTGATAGTCTCCCAACTCACCATTGCCCACAAGATATTTTACCAACCTAACAGCACTCCTATACTCTCCAATCTCATAATCTCCTGCAAAAATCAAAATTCCCTATGCTCTTCTAGCAGACTTCTTGCTAGCATAATCAAGTCTAACAACATGGCTGGAGATTCTCTGTTTTCCAACACAGTGGGAAAAAACTGGAACCTACTGCCCAATGAACGCTTTACTTTCTTCCTTGCCTCTCTTTAAACAAAACCTTAAAAGACACCTCAAAACACACTGGTTATGCCCCTGCAGCAACCCTGACTAATCTTCTGCTTTCACTACTGATATTTCCTCCTCCTACTAAATTTACCAAAACTTTAATGCTCACTCCTTGGAAGCAGGACTGTAACTGGTGAACTCAAACCAACATACTGGTGTAATCTATCCTGTTTGATGTACTGAAATTCCTCATGAATCATACTGTATAATAATTTATCCTATACTTATTGTCACTTTTTCTAATGTAAATACCTACTCTATTTTATTATTACTTGTATTTTTTATTGAAATCCTTTCATTCATTATGTAACAGCATTAATTTTAATTTCTATTTGTTACTACTGGAGCTTTTCTCCCTGGGCCTCTACTGAAAATGGAAATATATCCAGTTAGACTAGCCCGGTTAACAAATGTAAAATAAAATAAAAAAAAAAATAAATATATATATATATATATATATATATATATATATATATATATATATATATATATATATATATATATATATGTAGCCATTCAGGACAACTACAGTGACTTTTCACTTTGGATTACTGTTCTTTATGTGGAGTACACATTCACAGTATGGGGATATTTTTGACATTGTAATATTGAGACACCTAACTTCCTGCCATTCAGTTTCATAATGGCTGTAGATTTCTGTGGTGGACCTTTAGTAAGTGTTAAGTATAATAAGCCTATGCTGATCTTCAAGCTGCTGACACTTAGAACCCAGAAGTTTTCTGAACTGCTGTTTGAGTATTGCATGCTATGTTAAGCTCTAAATATCCATAATACACCTGATGTGTCCCCCCCCCACGACAGCTGTTTATTTTGGAATCTGTACATCAGTGCCAAGTTCTGTTTATTCATCACTTATATTTGTTCACCAGTACACATGTATATGACAACACAATATGCTATTTCTTCCTTTTGCAACACAAAGTGTGCTATTAACATGTTCATCTGGTGGTTTCTTCAATGACTCATAATTTTTTCTCTTATGTATTCAGCCCTTGCACCTTCATCCAAAACCAGGTTATCTCAACATTTGCTAATTCATTTTTTAAGCCCAATCAATAAACTGATCTGTCACATCAGACAGAGACAAATGTTTTAAATTTTTTTCAGACTAGCACCTCAGACACAGAACAATCTTTAATGAGACTTGAATGGCTCACTGTAGCTACTATTTCCTGAAAAAAATGGACTGGTCTTGTGATAGGAAATAGGGGCAATGCCACTTTGTTCTGGACAAATTTTAAGGCAATGTAACTTTTGTCTCAAGTTTTAGATGAAAAACATGCAACAGACTTACAGGGAACTACTTAGTCAACAAAATAAAACAAATAAATAAATACATAAATCAGTTACTGTGGCAGGCAGAGAAGAATTATTGGCCCACATTCTATTGCCACCTTTATCAAAAAAATATTTCAATGGTTCATAGGATTTCACTGGGATTTGAGACTGCTGACCACCTGAAATTTGGCAACATTCTTTTTTAAGGCTAGAGCATTTGTGCATGGCATAGTAAAAAAATTAGCATTCAAAATTAATATTTTTTCATGGCACTGCATCTTAGTATCATACGATTTTAAGATCATAGATTAAGTCGTCTTTTTGTGGCAGTGTACTGTTTTTTTACCTCAAATGACCTTTGATTCATCTAATCAATGCACTGGTTTTTAATTCCTATGTTTGTTTGAAGCTCTTTTAAAGTGGATTAATTTGTTCGGTAGTTCCTAAGACCTGTTAAATAATCTATAACCAGATAATGTTGTTTTTTTAATTTTTACAAGGAATACTGTAGGTTCCATCCTGGACTATTCTATTTGTTGTTTTCTTTAGGAATTAACAGCTTGCTTTGTACTTCTCAGTTAGCATTAAGTATGCAGCTCCAATTTTAAGAAACCACAATAAGGAAATCATTCCCAGGCTACATTGAAATAAACACAACTTCTACTAAATTCTGTAAAATCTAAAGGTAGCTCCCATAAACCTACATTTCCCACATTATTATTAACATGGATGAAACCAAACTGTCATTTTTTTAAGGTTATCAACTTTAGTATGTATTTATAAAGAAAAGCATACTTTTAATAAGTCTGACCTGAATTTAAAGCATTCTATTTATTAACCTGCTTCAGATCAACCATGTAAAATAGTCTCATTTATGATTGTCAAAAATGTTAGCTAATCACTTTTGATTAGTTAAATTGATTATAATATGTTAATATATGCAAATTGTGGGGAATATTCATTCAGATTATTATAAGTGGCTTACTATGAGATATTATTTGCAACTGTGGCTTCATTTAAGGCTCATCATTGTGAACTCTGTAGAATGCATTGATTTCATTTTCTTAAAACTAGACTGAACATTTGTATATCCATTTGTATTGATAAATTGCATTTTGATTCTTTGCAATCAGACATTGCTCAGTTATTTCCATATTTTAACATTAGTAAAATGTTGTATACTGTAGGATTCTCTGGTAATTTTTTCTGAAAGTTACATTTTTATAACATATAGAACTGTTACTTTTAAAATGGTGGACTCTAAACTGGATTTTACAAAATCAAAAACTAATCTGCAAACATATTATTTCTTTAAGATAACACTGTGCATAT